>NC_049979.1:3632519-3724223 GCF_000003815.2 Branchiostoma floridae
TCAAATTTTCAACCGTGCCGTATTCGATTTACTCGAAGGAAGCCTGTGTGATACAACTTAAAACCCGTGTGATACGGAAAGTTATCACACGGTCCGGAACACCTGTGTCGAACGTTTTCACGTCACAGGTATGACATAAATATAGAATACAACACGGTGTATTCCATATCACCCGAGGTGACAGCCTGACCGCGGGTCGGATCGCCCAACGGCCGAAGTTGAGAAAATGTTTTGTCCTCGAACAAAAGATTGTAACCACAGCAATTCTAACGTCCGAATCCGGTATTCGAATTTTTAATCGTGCCGTATACGGCGCGTTCGAAATAGTTCGATTTACTCGAAGGAAGCCTGTGTGATATAACTTTAGAACCCGTGTGATACGGAAGTTATCACACGGTCCGCGTCACAGGTTTTCGCGTCATAGGTATGACATAATGTAAAGTACGGACCGGTCAGAATACCGATATCGAACGTAAATACTGCCCGGGTATGATTTACACATCGTATTAAAGGTTTAACATATGCATTAGGTACTAAATTATCATCGTACGCTTTACATACCTTGTGGATCATCGTGTTGCCGTTCTCCAGCACAGGCCAGACACATGTGGTCGTAGTCACTCCTGCAGTCCCAGTCGTTGTCTGGGCAGGGCCCCCGCACCACCCTATCTATGGCGACATGCAGAGACGCCCCCTCCCATTGGGGAAGGGACTGGGACAGTATGAACTTGGGGGCCGTGGAGGGGTAGGATGGGCGGTACCGCCATTGAAGATAATATGTATGACGGTATCTGACAACTCCATTGGCTAACCTGAAGCCGGCTGTGGCAAGTCCTTCCCTGAAACCCAAGTTTCTACACGCTAAGTCGGCCCAGGACATTCTGGCTTTGTCATGATCGGTACCCCAGTAGGAAATTTCCCACCCCTTGACAGGCCCCCACTGCCCCGTGACGCCATCGTACAGCTCCACACAGCCGTAGAACTCTCCCCCCACCAGTCGGGTCCCGGTGGTCTCGTTCGTGATGACGGTAGCGCTGTTGTACTGGCCTGTATGAGATGAACATCTAACATTCGTATTTCATGGTTTAACTTGCCAGTGGGATTTGCACTTGCTATGAGCAAGGAGCTACTGATAAAAGCTCCTTGGGGACCTGACGATATTTACCGGGGGGGGAGGGCTGGTGCATAGGTGGGGGGGGCCATTGAAAAATTTTTTGAGCCGAGGGGGGGGCCATTGAAAAAAAATTGCCTTAGGGGCCTTGATAAATACAAGCAAAATGTGCCCCTGAAATGCAGGAAATGGAGTTTCAGATTTCAAAATTTTAATTTTTCTCTGGACGTCCCTTGCGACGGCTTGCGCCTCCGGCGCACACAACACTTCGGCACTCGTTGCCATCAAAAATCTCTTCCTCTGACAGAAAATTGTCATTACATTTAGCATAGTCTACCAGCGAAATTTATCCCTCAAAATGCAGAAAATCGTGTCTCAAAGGGTCCAAACTTCATCATTTGAATGACATTTCTCCTGAGACCTACCTTGCGACGGCTCGTGCCATGCCCGGCGCTCGAAATCGTGGAAATACGTTGGGGGCGTCGTCGCCCTCAAAACCATGTGAAGTTCTAATAGAAAGGCTATTAAACTTAGCTTAGTCTGCCAGCAAATTTTTCCCATCAAAATTTAGGAAAGATCGTTTCAGATATGCAAGATTTCCAAATTTTCCCGGGGGAGCATACCCCGGACCCCCAAGGATTACGTTGATATAGTTCGCCCTCCCCATACTGAGACTGAGAAATTTTCTGCAGCCGCCTCTGTCGTGTGATTCCATGTTCGCACGAAGTTTAAGAAAACAGTAGAAACTAAAATTGGTATGAATATCAATCCTGCGTGCATCTGTTCTTTGTATACGGAATGGTTCACGGACGGCAACGGGATAAAACATTACGATGTTTACTTTCGTAACAGCGGGCTCTATCTCTGCAGCATATGACGTAATCATGGTGGCGCGAAATTTTTTTGGCAAGTTTGTAGGTTGCAATTGGCCGAAATAACTCCCGTTTTGGAAAGATTGAAGCAGTCTTGAAGCGGTGTTCGTAACGATATCGTTAAAATGTACCAAGTCTCTTCCAACTACAACATTAATTTGTTTTCTTTTGTTAAATTTCGTACATGTGTAGTGGAGAAGATCGCCTTGGATTACCGCCCCTCCCTGCCCGCTTTTCTCTTCGTTGATGTGGACGCATAAAATCCAGTTTTTTGCCTCACAGAATGCGGGAAATTTCGTTTTAGAGGGTCAAAAATATCAAAATTTCCCGGGTAGCATGCCCCTAACCCCCGAGTCCGGTCGGGCCTTCGGCCCTCCGATCCCTGGACGGCCTTTAACAGCTAGCCGTCGGTCTGGCGGAAACGCTCAGTTTCGTGATCTTGCGTATTAAACGTTACCATGTATCAGAGACTTTTTTCACGTAGATCGGAGAAGTGATATCAGACAAGGTAAGTCTTATAACCGTTGCAGCGTGAGTGTAACAACATCAAGTGCTACATGTTTGTATATATGTCATCAAAATGAAAACTCGGCTGTTGTAAAACTTTGGGAGATAACATATGCCCAGCAGGACTCCAACGTGCGTAATTTGTTGACGCGCGGGTCTTGACACCCCGATCGTCGTCACGTTCAAACAATGCTACCGCTATTGTTATTGCTATATTATTTAATGATAGACTGTGTGTAATGGAAAAGGCAGGGAAAAATTGGGGGGGGGGCATTGAAAAATTTTTTGGGGCGGGGGGAGGGCCATAGAAAAATTTTTTGGGGCGTGGGGGGGGCCATTGAAAAATTTTTTACCAGACCTATTTTGCACCAGCCCTCCCCCCCCAGTAAATAACGTCAGGTCCCTTGGTATGAACAAGGTTTGTTCCCAGACGGTCGCATTATTTTGATGAATGCATATATCTTGTTCTTTAAAGAAAGGGGCAAAAAATTCATGACAGAACGAAGGACATGACATGGCATTACAAAAATAAGCCGAAGCCACACTCCTGATTGGAGGTGGCCTCCGTTGGCCTTACAAAACAAGTCTTACTTGATTGGCCTGGCCCATGGATTCCAGTTTTCTTAGTTTTACTCCGCTTCCAACAGCCGAGTCGACAGGAGAATCCATACAACGACTATCAGAAGGTAACAGGGCTGGATTCCAGGCTAAGTCTTACCTAGACATCGGGGTTCCTCTCCCAACCAGGTCATGTTGGCTAAACTGCAGACGTAGGTACCGGACAGCTGAGAATACTGGCCATGGTAGCTGAGGTCTGCGGGTCCCACCAACAGATCGTCTTCGTCGGAGCACGTTACGTTACAGCGGCCTTTCACGTCGGGGTAGTTGTAGTGTTGATAGTTGTAGTCGCAGTTCACAGCCTCTACTGCTGCGTCTGGCCACGGGAAGTCACCACAGGGCCTCGGGTCTGCAGAATCAAACTCTGATGTATGATTTCATAATGATACATGTACTTTGTCTAGCCTTCAAACCGACCAACAAGATCGCAACGCGAGGGACGTAGAGGTGTAGTTGTCAGGCTTTTATTATTCACACAACAAATGTTGATGGTACGACTGTTTTTAAAGAAGGAGAATACTTCTATTGCTTATTATTAAACACTGTGCAATCATGACTTAGCATGCCAAATAAGAACGCATCAGGCAGAACATGACAGGTCAACATGTGCTGTATACAGCTGACTAGAGAGACTTTTCTCCTACCGAGTGTTGTATCTTGCCATGTTGTATCTTGCCATGTTGTATCTTGCCATGTTGTATCTTGCAGGGTTGTATCTTGCAGGGTTGTATCTTGCCATGTTGTATCTTGCAGTGTTGTATATTGCCATGTCGTATCTTGCAGTGTTGTATCTTGCAATGTTGTAGGTGGTTCCGTTCCTGGGGTAGTCCAACTGTACGCCGGCGCCGGCCAAGGCCGAATGGCCAAATGGCCAGGCGGCAGAACTCCACACACGGTCAGCAGTAACAGCAACATGACTCAGCAGAAGTGGAGACACGGGAGATCTCCTGCTGGTACCTGTGGTGCGGCTGCAGCGCGACGTTCCTTATTATATTCCGCCAGCCTCATTAATCATATAAGGTATATATCATCCAGATCAAGTCAGACGCCGTTAGTACTTACCCCTCGTCGTTAGTTAGAGTTTACACAACTGCATTGTCAAGTTATTTTCCCATCTATACGAGATTTGCTATAACTAAGTCATATAGCAATCCATCATACATAAATGAGGAATTCTTAAGCTTGTTTCAAGCCAAAATTAAAAGAAAAAAAATAGAGAATCAGAATTCTGATATTACAGTTGCCTTGTGTCTAATGGTAGATCCTCCTCTTCTATCTGTGCGCTAGTGCAAAATATTTTGAGGTGTTAGTGAGATAATGTTTTATTGTTCATTAACATATTATATATATATATATCGGTGGTGTCAGCCCAAGCAACAACACTTGCTAGTACATGTAATTGTGAACGTTATAAACGAATTTTATCACCCAAGTAACTGTATTATATAACCATTATATCACCATTGTGTCAATTTGTACAATATTAGTATTAGCCTTTTGTGGTGTGGTGGCTTGCTGAACGTGCGGTGAACAAGCAATTAAAAAATAGATTAAAAAAGAAAAGTCGTATGTACATGTGAAGTACATATTTGCTATTCTAATGTTCACTGGTGTACATTTACAGCACATACTGGGATATAGCATACCAACAGGGAGTAATTATCCCCAAATTGCAATGGTAATGATTTATTCGCAATCGCAAATTGCGTGGAGGTCTGGGGACCAAAACACATGTTGTTTTAAATCTTTTTGCTGAGTATTTCTTTTAGTGCCAATGGTGCAAATCACTGATATGCACGAACAGCTGACGCTGTAAGTCAGAGTGTATTATTGGACATCAGCTGTATTTTGCGGGTTGACGTTTATGAGGATTGTGTTATGCATACCTTGCCCTGCTTGGTAAGCTATCGGTAATGTTAGGGCTATAATTTATTTTTTCCTCCTGTTCGTCCTTATTTTTCGGTTTGGTACTATCAATGTCATCGGCTCAGTATATATGGTTGTTAACTGATGCTGTGCAAATTCCAGATGTGATTGAACGACTGACTGTCTTATTATCATCACATTTGTTTGAAAACATTAAACGCACCACAGCCCAATGTACAGACCATAAATGCGTCACGGAGTATGTGGCCTACGGCTTGTTACCTGCATGTATGCAGGTATGGTTTTGATGCTGGTGGGAACTTTTCGGTAGCCGGGGATGTAGGGCGCTGTATCTCGTGAACGCATGGTGCGAGCACGACGATTTTTGGTACGTGGGTTGGGGGTGGTAGCCTGACACTCAGGTTTGATTTTGGGCCTCCTGGCGTTTGAACTTGACATTGCAGGTGGCATTTTTGGTGTTTTTGGGGCACTTTTGGCGCTGTGTGTCCGGAACGATACGCGCGATTGCGACGATTTTTGGTGCATGGGTGGGGGGTTGTTGCCTGTTGCCTAGGATTGACTTTGGGCCTTGTCGCGTTTGAACTTGACCCGGCATGTCGAATTTTGTGTCCGGGAGGGGTGTTTCCGGAGTTATATCTTCTGAACGGCTGGTGCTGGCGCGATGATATTTGGCACATGTGTCGGCGGTGGCTGAATAATGCTCAATTTTGATTTTGGCGCCCTTGGTGCTTGAACTTGACATTTTAGGTTACGTTTTGTGCGGGCACGGGGCGTGCGCTGTATCTCCGGAACGCAAGGTGCCATTGTGTTGCTATTCGGTACTTGAGTTGTTTGTGGTGTCCTGGTGGTCAGGTTTGATTTTGGGCCTCCTAGTGCTTGAACTTGATACTGTATAGGTTGATCCTGTTTTTGTGTGGTTGGGGCATCCTCCCAATATCTGCTTGGTTTTAAAAACAGATTATGGTTGGGTGTAGAACCATCATCTGGCCTGGGCCACCTTCAATGTATCAGGTTACTTAGTGGCACTGACAGTTTGCCAGATGACGGGAGTGTGCCAGATTATATATCTGTTGGTCAGGTATAATTGGAGTTTGCTTATTACTCTTTGTGGTGTTTCTAGAGCTGTATAGTACTGAGTTTTAAGTTTCGGTACAAGTTCCTTTACCCTGTTGGCAATCATGGTTGAACTTGAACTTAAACAGAAGAAGATGCAATTTTCTAATGTGGAGGAGAACTGTATAGAGTGTGGGCATAAGAGAAAGGTATGTGTATGATTTGTCCTGTGTTTCTTTTTGTTTCTTTGGTAATGCCATTTCCATACTGTATACAGGTAATTTGTTGTTTTGGGCTAGTCATATTCGCTTGGTTTTTGGGCCTGCTTAATCTATGGTACAGGCAGGGTTAAGTGGTGGAGGCTTAGCTTTGTTCTGTTTTAAATTCAGTATCGTTTGTTGCATTTTGTCGCGGCAAATATATGATGAAATTCCCCTTCTAAGCAACTGCTCATTGGTTTGCGGGGATGTTTGCTGGGTGTTTGCTCTGACTACAACAGCTTCTGAACTTTTCAAAGCTTCCATTGCCAGTAGTCTGTGTAACACAAACTCCGCTGTCCAGGGCTGTAACTGGCCCCTCCCCGCGGGCCGGCGGATGTTTGGCGGGCTGCTATAAGCGAGATTTAATCAGGCTACATTGCCAGCAGCTTGCCATCTATAAATGGGATTGACAAGGACATTTTTCATAGTAAATTATGCTGTTAAATTTGGCTTAGATACTACAGGAGATTTAGGTTTGGGTTGGATGGATTGAATGAAAATATCATACCACCCTGGGGACTAACTCTTGCTGCTGCATGGGGGCCAGCACTATTCATATTGTCTAATGTCTATGGAACTACAGATAAAAGTATCATTGGTCAAATTATGCAAGTAACATTCCGATGTCAAGTGAATAACACCCCAGAAATAAATCTTTAACTAGAGTTCCACGACCCCATACCTTCGCCAAATGATCCTAACCTTTACAACTGCTGTGTTAATTGTGTGTTTCATTAATTATGCAAATAAGGTTCTCATTTGCATAAATGATATTACTTGATCATCTCCTTCACCAAACAACAGACGTACACATCTATGTTAAGAGAGAAGGCTTTTATCGCATTTTCTGATAATTTATGCAAATGAGGACCTCATTTGCATAATTAATGTTCAATGATGTTCACCTGTCCATAACTTCCATATGCTACAAGTAAGAAGTTACCATCATTTACCACAATGACATTATAGCATTTTCTCATTAATTATGCAAATTATGTCTTTATTTTGCATAATATATATCTATCAATATTCTTCTCCTTCTTATTTAAAAATGTCACATGTTGCAATGGTCCTATAATAGAACTTAGCGTGTATAGATGATTTTCTAATTAATTATGCAAATTAGATACCAATTTGCATAATTAATACATAATTATGTGACGCATCACTAAAACTATCTATACACCAAAAATCATAACAATCCGTCAACCCCTTCTTGAGTTATTCCCTTTCAAAGTCTGTCACTAAACCTACCCTGCAGTTCCAAAACAAGCCGCTAGGGAGCCCAAACCTATACCACTTACTCTTGGCATCAAGAGCTGTCTACCACTAAAAAATCACAGCCGCAGCATGTTCAGAACTCGAGATATCAAACCAGGAAGTTCCGCTGCAGTACCTTTCCAGGCCGCTAGGGGGCCCAAAATCTAATCGTTTCCAGGTCTCATCAAGACCTACACACATACCAAATATCAATACAATCCATCCAGGCGTTCTACAGTTATGCCGGTGTTCTACACACATACATACATACATACATACATACATACAAACACACGCTACCCAAAATATAACCTTCTTGGCGAAGGTAATGAATATCATTGGAAGAACACAAACCAAGGAGACTTAGCAGCTGCATTAGGTCAGTACATTGAAATAGGAAGATATTAGTATATCATGTGACAGAGTAACTACATGTGCATGGGCCATCTGAGACAAAAAAAGGTAGCGTCTCAACAACTTCAAAGTACTGTGGTTGGTTACATACTTAAGAAATCCAAAATAAGTAATGTTCATCCATGTCCAAACTTACAAATTCAGAAAATGGAATTTCAGAGTCAGACTTTTGCATGGTGCACAACCAACACGGTAAAAAGCTCATTTTTCCAACCACGTACCACAGACAAAAAGGCAAAAATACCCAATAGGTCTACAGAAACCCAATACATTTCATGCAGGCCTGAGGTCTACGAACTCTTGTTGTTATGAGTTTTTATTAGTCTATCGAGACTGAAGGATGCCTACTGTTCCAGATCTGTCTCACGGTATGTCAAAGTGGACAAACACGTGCACGCATGACAAATGAGTCTGCTCATTAAAGGTAGGTAAAAGTAGACCCATTGCCTTGTTGAGCACGTAGGGCAGTGTTCTTTGTGAAATGATTTATATTTTTGCCTGACCTGCCCAAACGAGAACCATTCAATCGCCCTTCCCGTCTAAGTTAAAACTAAAAAAGAGGAGTTTGGGCTCCTTGTGTACGTGTGTTAGTACATCTTCATTGATCGCCTGTTCTAGTGAAATGTTCTTGCTACGAAAAAAAAAACTTGTTCTGTAAATGACAGCTAATACCCCGGTCCTACTACATTGTGGATGCTGAGAATCACACACTGCATAACAGAAAAATAAAACACAGGAATATGATGAGACCGTAAATTTGAATTGCCAATTCCATTCTAATCTGGACTAAAAACGCACGTCAGAGGGAGTTCTTCCCTGTTTTATAGACCATACTGGTTCGATATGGAAAACGTTCTCCGGATCCGGGTAGCCCAAAACTAAGGCAAGCGTGCGCCGATGAAGATTAGACATCTAGGTAAGAAGATATGCCAAAAAGCAGTTACTCAAGCAACTGGATATTATCTTGAAAAAGGAAAAACTGACGAAGGATAGTGGATTCTATCCGAAACGTCTGACCGTTTCCAAAGTCATATCCAGTTGCTCGAGTAACTGCTTTTTGGCATAATGCAAGCGTGCAGTCGGGCAAACAAAGTTGAATTTATTATCTAAATGTTCAGGAAGAATTAACAAATGACTGAGCCCAAGGAACATGGTTAATCAGACAATAAAGTCTAAGTTATATTTTGTCGCGTAAGAGAGACGTACAGAGAAACAGAGTGTCCCATTACATTGAGAACATTGTGAATCACACACTGTCACACAGAGATGCACAGACAAAAATGATGAGACCAAACGTTTGATTGCCATTTTAATCTGCACTATGATTGCAAACACACTTGACAGCTTTTAGATGGAGTTCTTCCCCTGTCTAGTAGCGGTGCTGCAGCACGCTGTAGCCGGCCTGGCTGCCGTGCCGACGCGCCTTGTACAGGAGACCCACAGACATGGCGATGGCCAGCACGGCACACGCTCCAACCACGGCCCCGGCAGCTGTAACCTGGCGCCCGCCGGTCTCATCTGGAAAGGACGGGATGGGGAAGATGGAGGACTTTCCTGTAATATAGCTTGTCACTTTTAAGGGTAAAACCTCAGATTCTTTTCCATATAGCAGCTGGAAAATGCTGTTGGGGGGGGGGGGGGTGATGATCAGCAGAAGGTAAATAACAGCGGTTACACCCAGTCCTGAAAAGATATCCGGAGAGTTTCCAAAGAAACAACCTTTTCAGGCCGTCTCTACCAGAATCAGAAGCTCCTAAAAGATAGCAGAAATAGATTGCCAGGGGACTTTTCGCCCAAAGACTTAAGACTGGTCAGGTGTGTCAGTCCGCGGTAAGGGGTTCATTTCTCAATTCGAGGCAAATGAAACCCGATGGTGGCCCTCTGGCAAATTGATCTCCCAATATGGCCAGCGTACTTACTCTGGGAGAGACTAGGGCAGGGTCAACATGACGTTGGATTTAACATCATTGATATGACCAGCTGTGTCGAAACTCACAGACATGCTCACCTTTCTGATCCTTGTTGACCACGATGGGGCCCTGGATCAGCCGGTAAACCTCGGGTTCGCCCTCGGCCTCCCTCCGCCTCCTGCCCGAGGGCGGCTGGCAGCCCTGCGCGCAGCGGGAGTTCGGGTCCGAGGCCTTACACAGCAGCACGTTACAGTGCAGGTACACCTGGGGTATATTGTGTGGAGATGACGTTACAGTGTAGATACACCTGGGGAATATCGTGTAGGGACAACGTTACAGTGTAGGTACACCTGGGGAATATCGACAGAGAAAAACGGCATATAAGGAAAAGGTCACGATTTTCCCCATCAACCTCTCGGCAAAGTTAATTAGTCCTCGTCAGGAACTCTGATAGAGCTTGTTGCAAGTTGCCGAAACACTGACCGGGGAGAGTGTTGTGAATAACATTTGTCATGCAAGGTCACAGCTTTAACGGTTACCATGTCAACGCCGCTGATGTAGGCGAACGCCTGGAAGCCGAAGCGCCCCCTGTCCGGGCCGGGTGACGGGTAGAACTGCAGCGTTTGGAGTTTGGCACAACTGGGGAGAAAAGAAGATTCATGAAAAGATGATACAAGAAAAGAAGATCAGGTGATCCGCGGAACAGGGAGATTGAGATACGTTACGATCGATTTCGCCTTGCTACACCTGCTTGGAGTTCACTCAGAATCTGAAGACTGCATAAAGAAACACGTCCAGAAGTTTCTCTTCTTTAACATGTATCTGAAGAATATGGACAATTTACTGACCCCTCGACGATGACGTCATTCCGTGTCTTGTCGTCAGGGTCGTCGCTAGGCGTGGCCACACAGGTGTGAGCGAACACCTGCAGGTCGGTGTCACTGGAATTCACCTGGATCTGCACGTGGATCATCTGGAACACATGGTCATGGCCAAGGTCATAATTTTCACGGTAGAGTCGGCCGTTGTACAGAACAATTAAAATGAATATGAACTAGTAACGTTGGTATGACTCGGCCGGGATCAAGCTCACAACCTCCCGAAGGCGAACCGGTGCTAGCTTCAAGCTATTAGATCTACTAAAAGAAAGGGAAAAAGGTTTTAAAACCATTTTCTGATGCCAACCTCAACTATATCTCTGCTGACCTAACTGCCGTAACTCCACACAAACACCGGATACTCCGGACCTACCTGCCGTAACTCCACAAACACCGGATACTCCGAACCTACCTGCCGTAACACTCCACACAAACACCGGGTACTCCAGACCTACCTGCCGTAACACTCCACACAAACACCGGATCCTCCGGACCTACCTGCCGTAACTCCACACAAACACCGGATACTCCAGACCTACCTGCCATAACTCCACACAAACACCGGATACTCCGGACCTACCTGCCATAACACCGGATACTCCGGACCTAAGCTACCTGCCGTAACTCCACACAAACACCGGATACTCCGGACCTACCTGTCGTAACTCCACACAAACACCTGATACTCCTGACCTACCTGCCGTAACTCCACACAAACACCGGATACTCCGGACCTACCTGCCGTAACTCCACACAAACACCAGATACTCCGGACCTACCTGCCGTAGCTCCACACAAACACCTGATACTCCTGACCTACCTGCCGTAACTCCACACAAACACCGGATACTCCGGGCCTACCTCCCGTAACTCCACAAACACCGGATACTCCGGAGTCCGGACCTACCTCCTGTAGCTCCACAAACACCGGATACTCCGGACCTACCTCCTGTAACTCCACAAACACCGGATACTCCGTGACCGGCTGCCGGAAGCCGTCAGTCCGGAACAGCTCCATGGAGATCCGGAAGTCTCCCCTGCCCTGGACGCCGGACCGGATGACCGACTCGAGATGAGGCCGGAAGTCGAATGACAGGGTCTTGTTCCGCGGCAGACGACACTCCAGCGGCACTTTGGTGACCGGTTGCCAGGTGATGCCTCCGTGGGAGGAGTCGGCTCCGATGATCAGGGTGTTCCGGTAGATCATCTCGGCTGGGGTGGACTGGACACGGGTTTTCGGGGGAAACAAACAAAGTGCGGTATACACATATATATGTCATACCTGGGCCGCGATAACGTTCGATACTGGTGTTACGGACCGGATGATAAAAAGCCGTATCACGCAGGCTTCGAAGGTTTACCACACAGGATTCCATCTAATATTTTGAACGTACTCTGTGCACGCCGAGTGCGTCGGGTCGAAAAGTCGAATACCTGATTCGGACGTTGGAACATTGCTGTTAAAACAATTTTGTTCGAGGCCAACTTCTGGCGCATTTTGCATCGAAACATGTGTTTTCTCAGGTGGGTATGACATAAATACAGCACAGTGTATTCCGCATCATCCTCGGTACCAGCCGACCTGCGGTCAGGCCAGCGCTGGTACCTCGGGTGATACGGAATACACGGTGTTGTATTCTACATGTACAGTATCAAATACAACACCGTGTATTCCGTATCGACCGACGTGTCCGCGGGTGATGCAGAATACACCGATTTGTAGTTTATTATCTCCATGAAAAATGGAGATATAGTTTTGTGTGTGTGTGTGTGTGTGTGTGTGCGTGTGTGTGTGTGTGTGCGTGTGTGTGTGTGTGTGTGTGTGTGTGTGTGTGCGCGCGTGTGTGTGTGTGTGCGTGTGTGTGTGTGTGTGTGTGTGTCTGTTTGTGTTTCCAGATATTTTAGTCAGCATAACTCAAAAACCTCTGAGTGGATTACGATGATAATTCTTCTAAGTGGTAAATAATTGTACAATCAACATTGTGACCGGTGTAAATTATCTAAAAGTGAACATAATCAAGCATAGCGGTCGGAGTTAAATAGTTTATCAAAGCGGCGGAGAGCTCCAAAGAGAGCCCGCTGAATCCTAGATAGTCTGGTTTCAGCACGTGTCAAAAGATCCCTTTCCGTTTCTGGCTCAATTTTAGCTTTCTCTGAGCGTGGTCATCGATATTATTGTGTATGAGAGATTTAGTTGCGTATATGCCTAAATTGAATATTTTTCCACGTACTTTCTAAAATCCTGCCTGCACGTATATTTTTGATACCAATTTTACCAAACAGCATCAACCCCATTATACACGGCTTGACATACGACCAAGTACCTCTCTTGAAGTGCCACATTCCCCCAGAGGAGCCCGGACGAACAGGTGGGTGGAGTTCCCCTCCGCCCTGCAAGGCGGCGCTGCTAGCTGCACGTCCGCCGGCTGCACGGAGTTGTCCGGTGGGCGCGGGAAGCTGACCTCCAGGTGGTCAGAAGTGCAGGTCACGTGGGCAGCGATGTCTGGTATAAAACGTCAATAAAACGTAACATGGGCGTTGGGAGTATGAAAAAGTATGAAACATTCTACTGTAAATTACGAAATTAAACAACATGATGAAGAACAGCGGACGCTGTTCGAAACGTCTGATTAATTAAAAGAAATCTTATATATATCCAGAAGTATTGACTAATTCACCTACATTTATCGTATTATCCTGGATTACTAAATCTTCACAAACGTAGCATCCACAACGTATTATCTAAAACTTTGCTTTATCCAATGACAGCAAAACAGTGTGCATAACATGTGCTCTTCAGTTCTCGAGCAGAGAAAAACGTTACATTGATAAAAGGTTATTGACGACATGTATTATGTACAATAGATATTGATAACGTTGCGTACTGTTCGAATTATCATGTTGCCATTCTCCTGCACAGGCCAGACACATGTTGAGGGGGTAATAGCTGCACCGCCAGTCGCTGGACGGACAGGGTCCTCGCACCACCCGGTCTATGGCGTCATGCAGAGTCGCCCCCTCCCCCTGGGGAAGGGACTGGGACAACATGAACTTGGGGGCGGTGGAGGGGGAGGATGGACGGTAGTGGGACGGAATGTAATCTAGATAGCTGGCGACTCCATTGATTAACGTGTAGCCCGTTGTGGCAAGACCTTCCCTAAAACCCAAGTTTCTACACGCTAAGTCGGTCCAGGACATCCTGGCATTGTAATGATCGGAACCCCAGTAGAAAACCTCCCATCCCCTGACAGGCCCCCACTGCCGCGTGACGTTATCGTACAGCTCCACACAGCCGTAGAACTCTCCCCCCACCAGCCGGGTCGTGTTGGACTCGTTCGTGATGACGGTAGCGTTGTTGTACTGACCTGTGTGAGATGAACATTTAATTCCTGTTCCTATTATAAGTATCCTTATATCCCACATGTAGAGCCACAAATTAACATTACCAGCAGTCAATCATTATATTTTTCCGTTATGCATGGTTTACAAACATCTATAAACCAACCGTGAATCATTATTATCCAAATAATGTTATAGCCAAACCCCGAAAAGTCCCCATAAAGACCTTCTTCTTATGACTCGTCTTATGCATGGTACAAATAGATGACGATTAGTTTCTTAGCACATGTTTCTCTCTCTCGCAACATAAATAAAACCATTCACCAGAACCACTGCAAATAACGGGGCTTAAAATGACATTGTGTCATCAACTGGTCGTTGATTAGGACATGAATGCCCCATGAGAACAGCAGAAAGTAGTTGTTATAGCTAGTTGCTCGGTTGGTTGGAAAAAGGTTTGCTTCCGGACGTTTCGAGTGACACCCATCACTTTTCTTCAGCGTTAATCGAAACGTCCGGAAGTAAATATCCGATTTTTGTCCAGTTGCAGAGATTGAATTGTCTATGAATATTATTAACCTGGATATCTAACCTTCATAAACTTAGTTCTTACCTAGACATCGGGGTTCCTCTCCCAGCCACGTCATGTTGGATGACATGCAGACGTAGTCACCGGCTAGCTGAGAATGCTGGAGGTAAGCCGGAGGTCCAACCAACAGGTCGTCTTCCTCAGAGCACTTCACCCTACAGCGACCTTTCACATTTTCGCCGCGGTAGCCGTTATACTCATAGTCGTAGTCACAGTTCACAGCCTCTACTGCTGCGTCTGGCCACGGGAAGTCACCGCAGGGCCTCGGGTCTGTGGAATCAAAACATAGATATGTATTCCCAGTGTTATCTTGGCTAGTCTTCAACCCAATACCGACCGAAGAAGGCCATATTAAATCTTCAAACCAGCCAACACGCTCGTAAAGACAGTCAGTGCAGTGGGCAGGTACCGAGATGCAGCTGTCAGATTATTACTATACTATCATCATCATTACAGGACTGTCACCACAAAACTGCAGATCAGCTGCCACAAATTACACATTGAAAGCGGAAAGACATAACTGCACTCCTCTGGAACAGCGAATGTGTCAATATTGTAGTAGATTTGGTAGATTACATATAGTTCTTGTAGTGGCTTGACAATCAATATATACATCCATTTGTAAGCTATTCGTTTGTCGTGACCTGTACTTCGCCCAGTGGGTGTTCATGAACAATGTCTCTTTCATTTATTATTGGTGTGACTACATAGCATTTAGCATGGTATACAATCCTGTTAGCGTTAGTCCGTACTTGAAGGGTAACGGTTAAAGTTAATAAGACTGGATTCCAGGCTAGTATGATGTTGTGACTGTGTGACTTTTTTTCGTACACAGAGCAATCTTGTTAGCTGTTACAACTGTGCAAATTAGCTTTGCCTCATTCGCTGACTTCTGGCAGCGCTGGCTTTTATTTTCAACATGGGCCAAGGTTCTCTATGCCAGGATAGGGAGTTGCGCGCTCGCCAGAAAGCTAGAAGTCTGCACAGGAGGCTAGCTGACAAGCTGTGACAATAATTTGGCATGCCGACATGAGCAACGATTAAAACACGTCAGTGAAGATGGGTCGACACGTGGTGTATACGACAGGATAGGTCATCATTCTCCTACCAGATGTTGTATGTGGTAATATTGCAGGTGTCGACGGAGTAGGCGGAAGTGGAGTAGTCACTGGCGTGGTCCAGGGCGGGGCAGTTGTATATACCTCTTGGATGGTCCAGGACGGGTTGTCGACTGGGCAGCGATGTCTGAAACAAATCAAAACAAAACATCAGTACAACGTAACATGTGGGTATAAGTAGCATTGTATGCACATTAAAACTTGGAGAACTTAACTTCTGAGTAAAGATTTGTTTCACCAAAAGAAAGTGTGCCAAATATACAAGTATTCAACCCTATTGTCACATGCGTTTGTTCAGCATGTATTTTTTAATTGCGGACATTACTTGTTTTGACGTGTCATATAGCAGCGGCAAACTTTGCATTGTGCTACGAAAAGCATTCCCCTTAGACGCAATCCGCTTGAATTCAGCATGTCTTTAATACTTCCATCGATGATTTGGTATATCACGCTGAGTAAACAAAAAAGTGACGTTCATTAAAGGCTATTGTCGACATCTATTCTGTACAATAAATATACGTACCGTGTGAATCATTGTGTTGCCGTTCTCCTGCGCAGGCCAGACACATGGTGCTGTACGTGCAGTTCCAATGGCCGGACGGACAGGGCCCCCGCACCACGTGGTCTATGGCGTCACGCAGAGTCGCCCCCTCCCAGTGGGGAAGGGACTGGGACAACATGAACTTGGGGGCATTAGAGGGGTAGGATTGGTAGTACTTCCCTGGAAGATAACGTAGATAGTTGCCACTGACGACTCCATTGCTTAACCCGTAGCCGGTTGTGGCAAGTCCCTCCATGAAACCCATGTTTTTACACACCAAGTCTGCCCAGGACATCCTGGCTTCGTAATGAGACTCCCCCTCATAAGGTCTCCACCCCCTGACAGGCCCCCACTGTCCCGTGACGTCATCGTACAGCTCTACACAGCCGTAGAACTCTCCCCCCACCAGCCGGGTCCCGGTGGACTCGTCCGTTATCACCGCAGAGTTGTCGTACTGACCTGTGTGGGATCAACAAGGGAACCTCATTGGTGAGGTGAACGCCATATCAAACAAAAAGAACCCCCCGTTCTATTCCAAATACTTTGTGGTCAATACCTTGTGTATTTTTGTATTTTTTTGTGAGGGTGCTGCTACGAAACCCACGGCATGAGAGTGAAAGAGTATTTTTTTTTGTTTCTAAAAGAAACGAACAGAAAATAATGACAAAATTAAGGATATGACCTGGACGTCGATGAAGTACGTCCATGGAGTGAGTAATTGATATGGTCATTACAAACATAAGCCGAATCCACACTCCTGATTGGATACTGGTCTCCGTTGGCTTTTACGAAACAAGCGTTACTTAGCCTGGATTCCGGTTTTGTTATCTTTTCTACACTTCCAACTTTCGAACAGGAAGAAAAATTCATCCAACGGTCGCTACTCAAGACAAGACTGGATTCCAGGCTTTTAGTCTTACCTAGACATCGGGGCTCCTCCCCTAACCAGGTCATATTGGATAACATGCAGACGTAGGTACCGGATAGGTCATACCACGGCAAATGGTAGTTGAAATATGGCGGTCCCACCAACAGATCGTCTTCGTCGGAGCACTTCACAATACAGCGGCCTTTCACGTCCGGGTAGCTGTAGTGTTGATAGTCATAGTCACAGTTTACAGCCTCTACTGCTGCGTCTGGCCACGGGAAGTCACCGCAGGGCCTCGGGTCTGTAGAATCAAACACTGATGTATAATTTCATAATGCAACATTGGCATCCAGGAAAGTCTTCAAACCAATTAACCAACCAAGACGCTTGCACTGCCAGTCATTAGGTACAGAAATGTACACAAGGTAACTTTTACTGAACCAACAAGTTAATCAGCCAACTAAATAAAATTTGGAAACGGTCAGAAATATCAGACAATATCCACCGTATTTCATGAGTGACTGAACGAACCAATTCCGAGTTTTGATTTAAAACCTGGTGAATATAGATTTTCGTCCAGTCACTGACGTTTTCCATTTTATCCGGATACTTTAACTATTACTTTGCGTATCTTATTACCTGGATGTCTGACCTTCGTCAACGTTCAGAGGTGTCGTTGACAGACTATCATCACCACAATGCTGATGGTGCGACTGTTAACGTTTTTAACAGCTTTATTGGCCCAACAAAAAGTACAGCCACTTACCAATTTACAATGTTTTCTTAATTTTGCAACTTAACATGCCGATTCGGGCGAAGATTAGAACACATCATTCGGATCATGACGAGTCGACACATGGTGTGTAAAGCCGAATAGAAGGCCATTCTCCTACCGAGTGTTGTATGTGGCAGTGTTGTAGGTCGCACATGGGCAGGAGTCCAGAATGGTGTAGTTGTAGGTGGAGTATCTGTAGTTGCTGGGGTTATAGTCCAACTGTTCCCAAGCGGCAGGAGTCCGCACAGGACGGTCATCAGTGACAGCAGCATGGCTCAGGAAAAGTGGAGACACGGAGGACTGCTGCTTGTGACTGTGGTGCTGCTGCAGTAACGGAGTCTTTATATTCTCAGACCGCCCATCTAATTAATTATACAATATATATATATATAATTCGGAAATGTCAGACACCGGTAGTACTTCACCCCACCCCCTGTCATTAGGTACAGTTTGCACAACTGCATTGCCAAGTCATTTTCCCATATATATGTTCTTCAAAAAGATGTTGTTGATGAAATGACATTGTTATTTATCATACACAGAATTGAGGAATCATTTCAAGCCCAAATTAAAAGAATTATAATAAAGAATTAGAGTCATGATATTACAACTGCCTTGTATGTCTAATGGTAATCATTTCCTATATACGATTGTGCAAAAAACAATTTAGGCGTTAGTGAGATTCTTTCAACATCTATTATTGTCCAAAGCCCCTAACGAAACATTTACAACATGTTAGTCATCCTCCGGCAACAACACTTGCTGATACTTGAGACATTTATAAAGTGGCTTATGGCCGGATAGAAATGTATTTTATGACGGAAGCAAGAGTATCATAATACCATTGTGTCAATATGCACAATATTTACTCTTTTGTGGCGCGGTGGCCCTCATCGGAACCAGTTGAACTTACGGTGAAGACGGAAGAGAGAAAAGAAGAAGTGAAGTACATATTTGCTATTCTAATGTAGCCTGGGTACCACCCGGGTAGTTGTTGGCTTCTGCTATCCAAAAAAGCGACTGTATATAGAGTATAATGAACCATAATACTATCCGGGTGGTATCCAGGATAACTGTAATGATCCACTGGTGTAAATTTACAGCACATACTATATGGCATACCAACAGGCAACACTCATCCCGAAATTGCTATGGGAATGAGTTATTTGCAATGTCAAATTGGCGTGGAGGTCTGGAGACCACAACACAGATGGTGCCCCCTTTTGTTTTCTCAGTCTTTTTGCTGCGTATTTCTTACCAATGGTGCTCATACGCGTTTTTTTCCTCTTAAACTCTGGTGGTGCCATCGCCTTCTTTAGCACGTAAGGCGATGTTCTGTGAAATAATTGACATCATTTGCCTGTCGTATCCAAAATGTCAAATCCCACTACCCTACTCGCCTCAGTCAAGCGTAGAAATGTGGAGTTTGGGCTTCTTGTGTACGTGTGTTGGTATATCTTCGTTAGTCACCTGTTCTGGTCATCTGTTCCAGTTACATTGGCATCGTTGTGAATCCCACACTTTTACACAAGAACGCACAGAAAAAGACGAGACATTAAAGTTCAATTCCAATTTTAATCTTGACTATGGTTGTAAATGCACGTGATAGCGGACAGAGGGAGTTCTTCCCCTGTCTAGTAGCTGTTGTGCAGCACACTGTAGCCTGCCTGGCTGCCGTGCCGCCGCGCCTTGTACAGCAGACCCACAGACATGGCGACGGCCAGCACGGCACACGCTCCAACCACGGCCCCGGCAGCTGTGACCTGGCCCCCGCGGGTTGTGGTGGTGTCGCCGGGCTCACCTGGAAAGATAGAGAAGATGGGGACTATCTTACATGCAACTCTAGGAGTTTTCCCCGTCTCAGGTGGAAAATTCAAAATATGCATTATGTGGAGAACATCAAAGGCCAAGAGCTATCTCTAATGGCAACATGCCCTCTTGACATCACCAAGGCAATATATAACTTGTCATGGTCGTGGTTGGTGGCGAGTATTGTGCCGTAGACGTTGATGTAACTTTACAGGATATGAGACAACTAAAATGGCAGGTAGCGTCAGAATGAACACTTGGCGTTTCATACGACCAATGAAGGTTTGATAGAACCAAACGGTTAAACCTACTGGATGAAATCACTTTCAAGTTTGATACACCCAACTGTGTCTAAACCTGCTGGCATGCTCACCATTCTGGTCCCTGCGAACCACGATGGGGCCCTGGATCAGCCGGTACACCTCGGGTTCGCCCTCGGCTTCCCTCCGCCTCCTGCCCGAGGGCGGCTGGCAGCCCTGCGCGCAGCGGGAGTTCGGGTCCGAGGCCTTACACAGCAGCACGTTACAGTGCAGGTACACCTAGGGAACATCGACAGAAAAAGATGGCATACAAGTGCTTGGAGAGTAAACATTTGGGCAACGTTTAACCTTCGTCAGGGGGTAATGAACTCTGATAGACCTGGTTGCGAGTTGCCAAAACACTGACCGGGAAGAGTATTGTGGCTGTGCAAAAGAACTTAACCCACAAACATGTAGAATCATGGTAGAATAACATCTGTCATGGAATTTCTTGCTCCCAGATAGGGTCACAGCTTTAACGGTTACCATGTCAACGCCGCTGGTGTAGGCGAACGCCTGGAAGCCGAAGCGCCCCCTGTCCGGGCCGGGTGACGGGTAGAACTGCAGCGTCGGGAGTTTGGCACAACTGGGAAGAAAAGAGGATTCAAGGATCGTAGTATATCAAAAATATTAAGCATATAATCTCTAAGCAGATCAGGAGTGCCCTTCTATATCTGTGGCATAACACGCATTGGGAGGACCCTCTGATCCACGGAATCGGGAGTTTAAGATCCGTTACGATTTCGCCTCGCTACATCTGCCTGGAGTTCCCTCAGAATCTGTCCATTCCATAAAACATCTACCACGTTCAAGAGTTTCTCTTCTTTAGCATGTATCTATAGAATATGAGCGTTTTACTGACCCGTCGACGATGACGTCATTCCGTGTCGTGTCGTCTGGGTCGTCGCTAGGCGTGGCCACACAGGTGTGAGCAAACACCTGCAGGTCGGCGTCACTGGAGTTCACCTGGATCTGCACGTGGATCATCTGGAACACAGAGGTAATGGTTATCATCGATGCATCTTGCCGTAACAGTGCATTCATGTAGGCACAGTTCAGTGACATATGATAGAGTGTCTGGCACGTAGAACCAACTCTTTAGAGACACGTTGAATGGAAATACTCCACCTACGTTGGAGCTTGTCACGCTAGTTTAAGGTCATGTGTCATGAGCAATAAAGTAAGTCAGCTTAAAGAAGACGAATGTCACAAGCCTCTGTCTGACTCTCTGATGGGAAACAGTACTTTTTTTCACAATATTCCCTGTCTTTGGTGGGAACTATGAGTATTCCGGACACACCTCCTGTAACTCCACAAACACCGGATACTCCGGACCTACATGCCGTAACTCCATAAACACTGGATACTCCGGACCTACCTGCCGTTACTCCACACAAACACTGGATACTCCGGACCTACCTGCCGTAACTCCACACAAACACCGGATACTCCGGACCTACCTGCCGTAACTCCACACAAACACCGGATACTCCGGACCTACCTGCCGTAACTCCACACAAACACCGGATACTCCGGACCTACCTGCCGTAACTCCACACAAACACCGGATACTCTGGACCTACCTGCCATAACTCCACAAACACCGGATACTCCGGACCTACCTACCGTAGCTCCACACAAACACCGGATACTCCGGACCTACCTGCCGTAACTCCACACAAACACCGGATACTCCGGACCTACCTGCCGTAACTCCACACAAACACCGGATACTCCGGACCTACCTGCCGTAACTCCACACAAACACCGGATACTCTGGACCTACCTGCCATAACTCCACAAACACCGGATACTCCGGACCTACCTACCGTAGCTCCACACAAACACCGGATACTCCGGACCTACCTGCCGTAACTCCACACAAACACCGGATACTCCGGACATACCTGCCGTAACTCCCCAAACACCGGATACTCTGGACCTACCTGCCGTAACTCCACACAAACACCGGATACTCTGGACCTTCCTGCCGTAACTCCACACAATTGCAAACACCGGATACTCCGGACCTAGCTGCCGTAACTCCACACAAACACCGGATACTCCGGTACTACCTGCCGTAACTCCACACAAACACCGGATACTCCGGACCTAGCTGCCGTAACTCCACACAAACACCGGATACTCCGGTACTACCTGCCGTAACTCCACACAAACACCGGATACTCTGGACCTACCGGCCGTAACTCCACACAATTGCAAACACCGGATACTCCGGACCTAGCTGCCGTAACTCCACACAAACACCGGATACTCCGGTACTACCTGCCGTAACTCCACACAAACACCGGATACTCCGGACCTACCTGCCGTAACTCCACAAATACCGGACACTCCGGCCCTACCTGCCGTACTCCACAAACACCGGATACTCTGGACCTACCGGCCGTAACTCCACACAATTGCAAACACCGGATACTCCGGACCTAGCTGCCGTAACTCCACACAAACACCGGATACTCCGGACCTACCTGCCGTAACTCCACAAATACCGGACACTCCGGCCCTACCTGCCGTACTCCACAAACACCGGATACCCCAGACCTACCTCCTGTAACTCCACACAAACACCGGATACTCCGAACCTACCTGCCGTAACTCCACAAACACCGGATACTCCGTGACCGGCTGCCGGAAGCCGTCAGTCCGGAACAGCTCCATGGAGATCCGGAAGTCGCCCCTGCCCTGGACGCCGGACCGGATGACGGACTTGAGGTGAGGCCGGAAGTCGAGGGACAGGGTCTTGTTCCGCGGCAGACGACACTCCAGCGGCACCTTGGTGACCGGTTGCCAGGTGATGCCGCCGTGGGAGGAGTCGGCTCCGACGATCAGGGTGTTCCGGTAGATCATCTCAGCTGGGGTGGACTGGGATGGATAAAGAGAAGCCACAAGTTGATGTGATGGGATTGGACGAAAATCTCCATTGAGTAGAAGTGTTATGTAGCAGTCATTTTTGCTACTTTTGTGATGAGCTTGCCTGTGCGCTAGCTTTTAAGTGCATGGGTATTTGTTTGTATACACTTTGTTTGATACCTCTCGAGAAGTGCCACATTCCCCCAGAGGAGCCCGGATGAACAAGTGGGAGGAGTTCCCCTCCGCCCTGCAAGGCGGCGCTGCTAGTTGCACGTCCGCCTGCTGCACGGAGTTGTCCGGTGGGCGCGGGAAGCTGACCTCCAGGTGGTCGGACGTGCAGGTCACGTGGGCAGCAATGTCTGGAGTATAACAGTATGAAAGTCAACATTCTACTGTAAATTACGAAACAAAGCACACAACGTGACATTATCTAAAACTTTGCAAGTGCATCTAGGATCCAGAGTTGCTTTACCAAAGGCCAATTGGAAGCATGATAGTCAAGGTGCGTACCATGCGTTCTTCAGTTCTTCAATTCCCGAGCAGAGAATTAGAGAAACGTGACATTGATAAAAGGTTATTAACGACGTGCATTCTGTACTATAAATATAACGTTACGTACCATGCGAACCATCATGTTGCCGGTCTCCTGCGCAGGCCAGACACATGGTGTAGTAATCGTACCTGCAGAGAGTGTCGCCGGACGGACAGGGTCCCCGCACCACCCGGTCTATGGCGTCATGCAGAGTCGCCCCCTCCCCCTGGGGAAGGGACTGGGACACCATGAACTTGGGGACAGTGGAGGGGTAGGATGGGCTGTACAGGTATGGAAGATAATGTATCCATGTGGTACTGACGACTCCGTTGGTTAACTCGAAGCCGACTGTGGAAAGACCCTCCCTGAAACCCAAGTTTCTACACGCTAAGTCGGCCCAGGACATCCTGCCGTCGTGATGAGAACCCCACTCCCAAGCGTCCCACCCCCTGACAGGCCCCCACTGCCCCGTGACGTCATCGTACAGCTCCACACAGCCGTAGAACTCTCCCCCCACCAGCCGGGTCCCGGTGGTCTCATTCGTGATGACGGTAGCGTTGTTGTAGCGACCTGTGTAGGCTAACATTCGTATTTCATGGTTTAACTTGCCAGAACGAAGGACATGACATGGCATTACAAAAATAAGCCGAAGCCACACTTCTGATTGGAGGTTGGTGGCCTCCGTTGGCCTTACAAAACAAGTCTTACTTGATTGGCCTGGCCCATGGATTCCAGTTTTCTTAGTTTTACTCCGCTTCCAACAGCCGAGTCGACAGGAGAATCCACACAGCGACTATCAGAAGGTAACATGGCTGGATTCCAGGCTAAGTCTTACCTAAACATCGGGGTTCCTCTCCCAACCAGGTCATGTTGGCTAAACTGCAGACGTAGGTACCGGATAGCTGAGAATACTGGCCATGGTAGCTGAGGTCTGCGGGTCCCACCAACAGATCGTCTTCGGCGGAGCACGTTACGTTACAGCGGCCTTTCACGTCGGGGTAGTCATAGTTGTAGTCACAGTTCACAGCCTCTACTGCTGCGTCTGGCCACGGGAAGTCACCGCAGGGCCTAGGGTCTGTAGAACAAAACTCTTGATGTATGATTTCATAATGATACATGTACTTTGTCTAGTCTTCAAACCGACCAACAAGATCGCAACGCAAGGGATGTAGAGAAGTACTTGTCCGGCTTTTATTATCATTTACACAACAAATGTTGATGGCGCGACTGTTTTTAACAGAGGATTATGCTTTTATTGCTTGTTTTTACCGCGCAATTATGAAGTTAGCATGCCAATTTAGGACAGGTAATTTTTGTTTTATTAAGATTGCATCATTGCATCACAGAAGGCATCCCAGGCAGGAATACTGATGTTGGATGCCATCGAACATTATGCAGTTGAACATTTACATAGAATAAAGTAGTACATTATGCAAAAGCATTCATATATGCATTAAGTCCTAAATCATCATCGCGCGCATTTACGTACCGTGTGGGCCATCGTGTTGCCGTTCTCCTGTACAGGCCAGACACATGGGTTCGTAGTCGCTCCTGCAGTCCCAGTCGTTGTCCGGACAGGGCCCCCGCACCACCCGGTCTATGGCGACATGTAGAGACGCCCCCTCCCATTGGGGAAGGGACTGGGACAGTATGAACTTGGGGGCCGTGGAGGGGTAGGATTGGCGGTACCGCCATTGAAGATAATATGTATGACGGTATCTGACAACTCCATTGGCTAAGCTGAAGCCGGCTGTGGCAAGACCCTCCCTGAAACCCAAGTTTCTACACGCTAAGTCGGCCCAGGACATTCTGGCTTTGTCATGATCGGAATCCCACCAGGAAATTTCCCACCCCCTGACAGGCCCCCACTGCCCCGTGACGCCATCGTACAGCTCCACACAGCCGTAGAACTCTCCCCCCACCAGTCGGGTCCCGGTGGTCGCGTTCGTGATGACGGTAGCGCTGTTGTACTGGCCTGTGTGAGATGAACATCTAACATTCGTATTTCATGGTTTAACTTGCCAGTGGGATTTGCACTTGCTATGAGTATGAATTTGAGTATGAACAAGGTTTGTTCCCTGACGGTCGCATTATTTTGATGAATGCATATATCTTGTTCTTTAAAGAAAGGAGCAAAAAATTCATGACAGAACGAAGGACATGACATGGCATTACAGAAATAAGCCGAAGCCACACTCCTGATTGGAGGTGGCCTCCGTTGGCCTTACAAAACAAGTCTTACTTGATTGGCCTGGATTCCAGTTTTCTTAGTTTTGCTCCGCTTCCAACAGCCGAGTCGACAGGAGAATCCATACAACGACTATCAGAAGGTAACAGGGCTGGATTCCAGGCTAAGTCTTACCTAGACATCGGGGTTCCTCTCCCAACCAGGTCATGTTGGCTAAACTGCAGACGTAGGTACCGGATAGCTGAGAATACTGGCCATGGTAGCTGAGGTCTGCAGGTCCCACCAACAGATCGTCTTCGGCGGAGCACGTTACATTACAGCGGCCTTTCACGTCGGGGTAGTTATAGTTGTAGTCACAGTTCACAGCCTCTACTGCTGCGTCTGGCCACGGGAAATCACCGCAGGGCCTCGGGTCTGTGGAATCAAACTCTGATGTGTGATTTCAAAATGATACTTGTACTTTGTCTAGTCTTCAAACCCACCAACAAGAACCCAACGCAAGGGACGTAGAGGTGTAGTTGTCAGGCCTTTATTACTCACACAACAAATGTTGATGGTACGACTGTTTTTAAAGGAGGAGAATACTTCTATTGCTTATTATTAAACACTGTGCAATCATGACTTAGCATGCCAAATAAGAACGCATCAGGCAGAACATGACAGGTCAACATGTGCTGTATACAGCTGACTTTTCTCCTACCGAGTGTTGTATCTTGCCATGTTGTATCTTGCCATGTTGTATCTTGCCATGTTGTATCTTGCAGGGTTGTATCTTGCCATGTTGTATCTTGCAGTGTTGTATATTGCCATGTCGTATCTTGCAGTGTTGTATCTTGCAATGTTGTAGGTGGTTCCGTTCCTGGGGTAGTCCAACTGTACGCCGGCCAAGGCCGAATGGCCAAATGGCCAGGCGGCAGGACTCCACACACGGTCAGCAGTAACAGCAACATGACTCAGCAGAAGTGGAGACACGGGAGGACTCCTGCTGGTGGCTGTTGTGCGGCTGCAGCGCTACGTTGGTTATTATATTCCGCCAGCCTCATTAATCATATAAGGTATATATCATCCAGAACATGTCAGACACCGGTAACTAGTACGCGTACTTATACCTCGTCGTTACGTTAAGTTTACACAACTGCATTGTCAAGTTATTTTCCCATCCATTTGAGATTTGATATAATTAAGTCATATAGCAATCCATCATGCGTGTAAAATTGAGGAATTCTTGTTTTAAGCCAAAATTTACAAAAAATAGAGAATTAGAGTCCTGCCTTATGTCTAATGGTAGATAATCATTTCCTATCTGTGCGCTAATCCAAAATATTTTGAGGTACCAGTTAGATCGTTTTCAACATGTTTTATTTTTCATTTACAACATGTTATATATATATTCAACTCCGGCAACAACACTTGTTGATACATGCAATTGTGAACGTTATAAACGAATTTTACTACACAAACAACTGTATTATATTACCATTGTGTAAATTTGCACAATATTAATATTAGTCTTTTGTGGTGTGGTGGTCCGTATCGTCGACAGCTGAACTTGCGGTGAACAAGAAATTAACACAAAAAAAAGAAAGAAAAGAAGAAAAGTCGTATGTACATGTAGTGAAGTACATATTTGCTATTCTAATGTTCACTGGTGTACATGTACAGTACATACTCGGATATGCCATACCACAGGGAATACTTATCCCAAAATTGCTATGGTAATGATTTATTCGCAATCGCAAAATGCTTGGAGGTCTGGGGACCAAAACACAGGTTTTTTTTAATCTTTTTGCTGAGTATTTCTTTTAGTGCCAATGGTGCAAATCACTGATATGCACGAACAGCTGACGCTGTAAGTCAGAGTGTATATAGTTCCACCCTGAGCCTTACCGAGACTACCCGTGGCGCCGAGACTACGACTTCGTTGGATACTGACATACGGATAAGTACCAACACATAAGATAGCTTGTAGCCTAGTACAAAATGTAAGTGCTCATCAAGAAGTAATTCGGAGATCTGCAACTATGTCAGAGCTGTTAAGTTAAGTAGCAAATTCGTAGACCAAGTAGAGGTAAAAGTTCATAAGACTAAACTGATAATATACATAGGAACCTTAGCTAAGATAAATACCAACTTAAGTTATATGGTATAAAAAGTTAAGTTATAGTTAAGTGAGAAACACTAAGTATGTATTGCATTAGATAATTAGAGCTGCGTGCTGTTAGAATAATTTGAGTTAACATAGTGCTGCACTTTTGTTATCGTAAAAGCAGGGACCAAGTCATGATAGATCTAGTATCAAGATTACATATGTTTCCAGACTCTATATCCATTGGATTTTGGAATGTCCATGGTCTGGGGAAGAAACTTGAGGATAACAACTTTAGAAATAGCTTAGAAAAGTTAGATTTTTTCTCCCTCCTTGAAACATGGAGTAGCGAAATATCAGAAGTTGACCTACCAAATTATCAGCATTTTTCATCTTTTAGGAACAAACAAAGTAGAGCTAGACGGAACTCAGGTGGAATTGTCTTTTACTTTAAAAACGAATTAGCAAAATTTATAAAGAGAGAGAGTAGCACTTCAGAATGTAAAGATATTCTCTGGATCCGTGTAGCCAAGGAATTGCTTGGCCTGTCCAGAGATGTGTTCATAGGTAGTGCATATGTTAGTCCTATATACTCTTCGATCCACAAAAGGGCGGAAGAGTCTATTTTTGACGTACTAGAACAGGATGTTGCACACTTTTCAGCTAGAGGACTTGTGATTCTCGGAGGAGATTTTAATAGCCGAGTAGGATCCTTAAAAGATTTCGCGGACGAAGCCCAAATAGACCCTGAATTTGAACCACCAAGACTCCTCCCAAATCTCAACATCCCAAGACATTTTTCTGACAAAAACCCGCCAAACACTTTCGGCAAAGATCTAACTGATTTATGTTGCCAGTCCGACCTCCGCATTCTAAATGGTCGAGTCCTGGGAGATCTCAGCGGCCGATTCACATGCTACCAGCCCAATGGCTGTAGCACGGTAGACTATGTCATAGCTAGCAGTAACCTCTTTCACAACATTAATACTTTTCGAGTACATCCATTGACAGAATTTTCCGATCATTGCATGGTCTCGCTAAACATCAATACACTTATACAAGAACCTCAAAACGAAACGAAAGCCAAAACTAACACGCGACCTTTCCCAGACAGGTTTGTCTGGGGACCGGACTCTCGCGAAAAGTTTACAAATGCGTTAGGTAGCCAGGCAATATCGCGAAAGCTTGGAAATTTTATATTGTCAACGCATCAAAAATCAGACTCAAGTCTAGACGTCGACAGAGAAGTTCAGGAATTTCAGGAAATCCTAGAAATGGCGGGGAAAATGTCATTACAGGTAAAACATAAAAGGAAACGAAAAACACCCAAAACGAATAAAAAGTGGTTCAACAAAAATTGCTATGAGGCCCGCCAGGAGCTCCGAAATATACAATATTTACTGCAACGAAATCCAAAAAACCCTTTTATTAGAGGTAGATACTTTAAGAAGAAAAAAGAATACAACAAACTAATTCGAAAGCGAAAAAAAGAGTATGAAACTGACTGTCTAATGCAACTGCAAAATCTTCAGCAAACTAACCCAACCGCCTTTTGGAATCTGCTCAAACAACTTAAAAACGCCAACTCCACACTTCAAGAAGACATCCCGCCTGACTCTTGGATAAATCACTTCAAATCCTTACACCAGAAACGTAGGATAGAGCAGCAGAATTTTGATAGTGCATTTGAGCAGAAAATTATAGACGAACTAAAGATATTAAAGGAACGAGATTTAAACGAAGGGCCCATAGATTACCCCATCACGGAGGCAGAAATTAGTAGCTCAATAAAGGCCCTCAAAAACAAAAAGGCGAGCGGCGAAGACATGATAAACAACGAAATGCTGAAAGCAGGACACAACTTTCTATTACGGCCTCTTGTTAAACTATTTAACCGCATTTTTTCAAGTAGAATATTCCCCCAAACGTGGTCAAACAGCTACATAGTGCCCATATACAAATCAGGAAGAAAAGACGACCCTAACAACTACCGCGGGATATTAATCTCCAAATATACACAGTCAAGAAAACAACTCTTCGCCTGCTTCGTAGACCTATCCAAAGCATTTGATTCAATTTGGCACGAGGGCTTATTATTCAAAATCCTATCAAAGGGTATTTCCGGTAGATTTTTCGATATGCTAAAAAGTTTATATAGTCAATCCGTAGCTAGTGTGAAAACCAATATAGGTTTAAGTGAAAATTTCCATGTTGAGATAGGAGTTAGACAAGGTTGTGTTTTAAGTCCTTCCCTATTTAACCTGTATGTCAGTGACTTAGCAGACGAGCTGAATACAGGAGATTTTGATGCGCCCCTGTTAAATACATCAAAAGTATCAAGTCTATTTTATGCCGATGACCTTGTCCTACTATCAACGAGCCAAAATGGCCTCCAAAATGCAATTAACACACTAGGTCGTTACTGCAACAAATGGAAACTATCAGTGAACCTAAATAAGACAAAAGTAATTGTATTTAACAAAAAGGGTCATATGTTCTCAAATTTCAAATTCCATTTACTAAACAAAAGCATAGAGATAGTTTCCTCATACTGCTATTTAGGAGTGGTGTTTACAGCCGGGTGCAATTTCACAACAGCGATTAAAACTTTACAAAAGAAAGCTCTAAGAGCTCTGTTCAGCATTAAAACAACCCTAGGAGATACCAACCCTCCCATTTCAGTATATTGTAAACTATTTGATGCCTGCGTTGTCCCAATATTGACTTATGGTGCAGAAGTATGGGGCAAGAGTGGATTGAACGACAAGTCACCAATTGAACAACTTCATCTTAAGTTTTGTAAATGGATGTTAGGTGTAAGAAAAAACTCGAGTAATCTAGCAACAAGAGCAGAATTGGGCAGGTATCCCCTGTGGATTGAAGTATATACTAGATTATATTCATATTACAAAAGATTAGTTAAAGAAGTTCCAACAAATAGCCTACAATTTGAAGCCTTCCTTGTACAACAGGACTTGCACAGACGTAAGCTACCATGTTGGCTATCCAATGTTAGTAAAATCCTGGAGGAGTCAGGGTTTGCGTACCTATTGCTTAACAGTGATCACAACACATCGTTGGCTCAGGCTGAAATAAAACAAAGACTGGAAGACACCTTTCTTCAAAACTTTTACTCAGAAATTAACTCCCCTGGTATTAAAGAAAACCAAGGGAATAAATTAAGAACCTACAGAAAATTCAAGTATACATATGAAAGAGAAAAATACCTCGATATAACAAATTTTAGCTATCGCCGAGCCATGACTAAACTAAGGATCAGCGATCATCCTCTACAAATTGAAGCCGGTAGATACACCCGCACTCCTCCAAATGATAGATTATGTATGTTTTGTGATAAGAACTATAGGTATATAGAAGATGAAGCGCACTTTCTTCTAGAATGCTCACTGTATAAAGATATACGCAATACCTTTGTTAATAGTACTACGCTTGCAAAACAGAAATATGCACAACTAACAAAAGAAGACTTTTTCAAATGTATAATGACATCAGTTAACTATGATTTGATAGAAGAACTCTGTAAGTTCGTCTTCACATGTTTTAAGAAGAGGGAGGAAGCATGTAGAAATATAGTCGTAAGTAGAACATAAGATAGCTTACTTATCAGACTCTTTGTATGCGACTTACTGCATTTAGCCCTAGGAGGGCATGAATATGCAATAAACTTCATTGTCATTGTCATTGTCATTGTCATTATTGGACATCAGCTGTATTTTGCGGGTTGACGTTTATGAGGATTGTGTTATGCATACATTGCCCTGCTTGGTAAGCAGTCAGTAATATTAGGGCTACGATTTAGTTTTTCCTCCTGTTCGTTCTTATTTTTGGGTATGGGACTATCAACGTCATCGGCTTAGTACATATGGTTGTTAACAGATGCCGTGCAAATTCCAGATGTGATTGAACGACTGACTGTCTTATTATCATCACATTTGATTGAAAACATTAAACGCACCACAGCCCAATGTACAGACCATAAATGCGTCACGGAGTATGTGGCCTACGGCTGTTGTTATGAGTTTTTATTAGTCTATCGAGACTGAAGGATGCCTACTGCTCTAGAACTGTCTCACGGAATGTCAAAGTGGACAAACACGTGCACGCATGACAAATGAGTCTGCTCATTAAAGGTAGGTAAAAGTAAACCCATTGGCTTGTTGAGTACGTAGGGCAATGTCCTTTGTGAAATGATTTATATTTTTGCTTGACTTGCCTCCAAAAAAACATCCTGTCGCCCTATCCGCCTCAGTCAAACTTAGAAAAGCGGAGTTTGGGCTCCTTGTGTACGTGTGTTAGTACATCTTCATTGCTCGTCTGTTCTAGTCAAATGCTCTTGATACAAAAAAAACTTGTTCAGTAAATGGCAGCTAATGCCTCGGCCCAACTACATTGTGGACGCTGAGAATCCTACACTGGCACATAGAAACGGACAAAAAATGATGAGACCATCAATTTGAATTGCCATTGATTTTAATCTGGACTACGGTTGCAAACGTACGTGATAGCAGACAGAGGGAGCTCTTCCCCTGTCTAGTAGCGGTTCTGCAGCACGCTGTATCCTGTTTGGCTGCCGTGTGTTAGTCTATGTTCTGCAGCACACTGTAGTCGGCCTGGCTGCCGTGCCGCCGCGCCTTGTACAGGAGACCCACAGACATGGCGATGGCCAGCACGGCACACGCTCCAACCACGGCCCCGGCAGCTGTAACCTGGCGCCCACCGCTCTCATCTGGAAAGGACGGGATGGGGAAGTTGGAGGACTTCCCTGTAATACAGCTTGTCACTTTTAAGGGAAAAAACCTCAACTTCTTTTCCATACAGCAGCTGGAAAATGTTGCTTTTGGGGGGATGATCAGCAGAAGGTAAATAACAGCGGTTACACCCAGCCCTAAAAAGATATCCGGAGAGTTTCCAAAGAAACAATATTTTCAGGCCGTCTCTACCAGCATCAGAAGCTCCTAAAAGATAGCAGAAATAGATTGCCAGGGGACTTTTCGCCAAAAGACTTAAGACTGGCCAGGTGTGTCAGTCCGCGGTAAGGGGTTCATTTCTCAATTCGAGGCAAATGAGACCCGATGGTGGCCCTCCGGCAAATTATTCTTCCTATATGGCCAGCTTAGTTAGTCTGGGAGAGACTAGGGCAGGGTCAACATGACGTTGGATATAACATCATTGATATGACCAGCTGTGTGTAAACCCACTGGCATGCTCACCATTTTGGTCCTGGTCGACCACAATGGGGCCCTGGATCAGCCGGTACACCTCGGGTTCGCCCTCGGCCTTCCTCCGCCTCCTGCCCAAGGGCGGCTGGCAGCCCTGCGCGCAGCGGGAGTTCGGGTCCGAGGCCTTACACAGCAGCACGTTACAGTGCAGGTACACCTGGGGAATATCGACAGAGAAAGACGGCATGTAAGGAAAGGGTCACGATTTTCCTCATCAACCTCTGGCCAAAGTTTAGTCCTCGTCAGGGGGTAATGAACTCTGATAGAACTTGTTGCAAGTTGCCGAAACACTGACCGGGGAGAGTATTGTGAATAACATTTTGTCATGCAATTTCTCATGCCCAAGTAAAGTCATAGCTTTAACGGTTACCATGTCAACGCCGCTGGTGTAGGCGAACGCCTGGAAGCCGAAGCGCCCCCTGTCCGGGCCTGGTGACGGGTAGAACTGCAGCGTCGGCAGTTTGGCACAGCTAGAAAGAAAGGAGGATTCATGAAAGGATTATACAAGAAAAGTAGACCTGCTGATCCGCGGAACTGGGAGATTGAGATGACAGTCCATTTTTTTATTGGAGAGTGACCTAGTCTCGATCTCGTGAGAGAGCACGAGACTAGATCTTGAAAGCTTGCGTAGATCATCTGCCCCCTTCCTTGCGGAGTAGGGGTAGGTAGGAATTGGGCAGCTCCCAACCCTCATTGCAGTTCAGCTTCGCACCTCCCAACTGGGTGTGGATATACTATCAGCGGTCAGCCGTCGAAAATTTGGAGGTATGTACCTTACCTTTAAAAACAGTCATTGCTTGAAGAAAAACTTGGAGTATCTGTATTGATACGTGACTGATGAACCTCTTCAACGAAGAATATGGACGTTTTACTGACCCGTCGACGATAACGTCATTCCGTGTCTTGTCGTCAGGATCGTCGCTAGGCGTGGCCACACAGGTGTGAGCGAACACCTGCAGGTCGGTGTCACTGGAATTTACCTGGATCTGCACGTGGATCATCTGGAACACAACGGCTATGGTCATTATCATTTAATACATCATGCCGTAACAGTGCATGCGTGCAGGCAAAGTTCAGAGACATATGTTCAGTTCAGTTCCTTCATTTAAACTGAAAAAGCCCTGTCGGCCTTTGCCGCTCTTCCCAGAGGTCCAGTGGAGAGGAGGGGTCACGGGAAAAAACAAATGAATAGATAAATAGTTCACTGGCAAGTAGGACCAACTTTTTTGAGAGACGATGATTGGAAATACTCCACCTACGTTGGAGCCTGTTGCTCACGTCATGCTAGTTTAAACAGGAATCCGGTGCCCCCTATGTAAAGCACTAAGGAAGTACACGTGTCATGAGCAATAAATTAAGTGAGCCTGAAGAAGCCCAATTATTGGGTGAAAATATCGCAAGCCTCTCTCAGAATCTGGTAGGAAACAGTACAACTATTCCACAATATTCTTTCATGGGAATTATGAGTATTCCGGACCTACCTCCTGTAACTCCACACAAACACTGGATACTCCGGACCTACCTGCCGTAACTCCACAAACACCGGATACTCCGGACCTACCTGCCGTAACTCCACACAAACACCGGATACTCCGGACCTACCTGCCGTAACTCCACATACACCGGATAATCCGGACCTACCTGCCGTAACTCCACACAAACACCGGATACTCCGGACCTACCTGCCGTAACTCCACACAAACACCGGATACTCCGGACCTACCTGCCGTAACTCCACAAACACCGGATTCTCCGGACCTACCTGCCGTAACTCCACACAAACACCGGATACTCCGGACCTACCTGCCGTAACTCCACAAACACCGGATTCTCCGGACCTACCTGCCGTAACTCCACACAAACACCGGATACTCCGGACCTACCTGCCGTAACTCCACACAAACACCGGATACTCCGGACCTACCTGCCGTAACTCCACATACACCGGATAATCCGGACCTACCTGCCGTAACTCCACACAAACACCGGACACTCCGGACCTACCTGCCGTAACTCCACACAAACATCGGATACTCAGGACCTACCTGCCGTAACTCCACACAAACACCGGATACTCCGGACCTACCTGCCATAACTCTACACAAACACCGGATACTCCGGACCTACCTGCCGTAACTCCACACAAACACCGGATACTCCGGACCTACCTCCTGTAACTCCACAAATACCGGATACTCCGGACTAGGGGTGGGTACCGGTACAGAAAATTCAGGTCCAGGTCCAGAAGATCAGGTCCAGGTCCGGACCATACAAGAAAAAACGGTTTTGTACCGGTCCAGCCCTACTCCGGACCTGCCTCCTGTAACTCCACAAACACCGGATACTCCGGACCTACCTCCTGTAATTCCACAAACACCGGATACTCCGGACCTACCTCCTGTAGCTCCACAAACACCGGATACTCCGGACCTACCTGCTGTAACTCCACAAACACCGGATACTCCGTGACCGGCTGCCGGAAGCCGTCAGTCCGGAACAGCTCCATGGAGATCCGGAAGTCTCCCCTGCCCTGGACGCCGGACCGGAAGACGGACTTGAGGTGAGGCCGGAAGTCGAGGGACAGGGTCTTGTTCCGCGGCAGACGACACTCCAGCGGCACCTTGGTGACCGGTTGCCAGGTGATGCCGCCGTGAGAGGAGTCGGCTCCGATGATCAGGGTGTTTCTGTAGATCATCTCGGCTGGGGTGGACTGGACAAGGGTTTTCAGGAGGAAGAAACTAATGAATTGCAGTATACATAATGTAGGCACAATGAATTATCTGGTACAAATGTACCTAGTATGTTTATTATTTATCACATTTGTAGAAGGATTGGCATAACAGGTGAGTGACTATCACTTTTTGAAGAGGAAAACCCAGAGACCAGACTGTAAGGTTTAATCCACTCACTCCTACACTATCGTGGATATGTCAGCTACCTTCGAGGCTACATGAGCTCTCCAACTACAGCAACCGACAGTAGTCTTACAGGGCTGGAGTTACGTTTCGGACGCAAAGTGACTGTGGCTAGCCATAGTTGACCCAGGTGGCGAAGAGCGCCTGGCAGCCCCGAAAGAGAGCCGATAGACTGGATCAGACCAGGTAAGCTGGGTCGAGGTGATAGAGCAATCGTGATGTTAAAAGATAACCTGGCACCTTCCGTTTCTGGCTTAATCTTAGCTTTTCTGTGCGATGGAATTTTGTGTGTGAGGATAGCCTCCAGACTTCTAAAGCGGTAGCGGTTATGTTTTTTTGGAGGGCGGGGAACGCTGGCTTGCAATTTTTAACATGTGCTAAGGTTCTCCATGCCCGAGAGGGAGTGGAGTGGGAGAAGAGACCAGTGCTGCTAGAAGTCTGCAAAGGCGGCTAAGACCAAGTACCTCTCTGGAAGTGCCACATTCCCCCAGAGGAGCCCGGATGAACAGGTGGGTGGAGTTCTCCTCTGCCTTGCAAGGCGGCGCTGCTAGCTGCACGTCCGCCGGCTGCACGGAATTGTCGGGTGGGCGCGGGAAGCTGACCTCCAGGTGGTCGGACGTGCAGGTCACGTGGGCAGCGATGTCTGGAATAAGGTTGCATCAGTAACATTTGCTTACAAGATGATACAGTAAAAAATAGTAAGGCCACAAGTAAGAGAAGCCTTGAAAAAGTCGCCACAGCTATTTAAAACATGACATTTGAATTTGGACAAAATGATAAAAGGAGTGTAAAAGCCAACATTCTATGTGCATTCAATCAACGTAAATTTTTTAACTTTTGGAATATTCTTGTCAGTGTACAGCTGTTTCATCGAAAGACAACAAAAGTGTGTCATCAACTCCCTTGTTTCACGTGTTAGCGGACATTTTCTTTCTGTTGCCTCCCAAACTGCCAACATTTTTTCATCACGCAAGCGTTACGTTTCTAAATTTTAGGGCTGACATTCTGAAGTGCGTACCGTGTGGATCATCGTGTTGTCCTCCTGCACACGCCAGACACATGGTTCCACCGAGGCTGGGGCCGCTTCCTCGGTCCACCCGGTCTATGGCGTCATGCAGAGTCGCCCCCTCCCCCTGGGGAAGGGTCTGGGACACTATGAACTGAGGGACAGTGGAGGGGTAGGTTGGGCGGTAAAGCCGTTGGAGATAATCTATCCAAATGTCACTGACGACTCCACTTATTAACTCATAGCCGGTAGTTGCGAGTCCATCTCTGAAACCCAAGTTTCTACACGCTAAGTCGGCCCAGGGCATCCTCTTTAAATGGTGAGACCCCCAAGCCGTGACGGCCCACCCCCTGACAGGCCCCCACTGCTGTGTGACGTTATCGTACAGCTCCACACAGCCGTAGAACTCTCCCCCCACCAGCCGGGTCGTGTTGGACTCGTCCGTTATCACCACAGAGCTGTTGTACGGACCTGTGTGAGATGAATATTAAATTTCGTCTTTAATCGTGTAACTGGCCAGTGATACTTATACTTAATGAATATAATATGGCAGTTGAAAAACCAAGAAACAAGTTTTTCCGGATGGCAACAACAAGCTAACTAGAAAGGTAACGTTTGCATGAATGTTGACTTCATATGGTCTACCCTACCATTTTGGGCGTTAATAACAGTGATGTGGCTTGAAAAAATGTACGTACCATGCTTTAATCAGGGCGAAATAATCCGGCCGTCAAGTCCGTGCGTGGCCTTATTTCTTGATATATACAACAAGGATTACTTATGTAAATTTCCATAACGACTGTGCCGCCGGAAAGCTCGAATCGATGAGATTTTGGGAGCCGTATCTGTCGTTATAATCGATGTAATAATATCAGAAATCACCCCTATATTTGAGATATATTGGTACAGGCATCGTGCTTTATGTGTTTGTTAATGGGCTTAGCTCCAAGCAGATGGTGAGGTGACAGCTGTTTAAAATGCCATTAGGTCCTCTCATCTGGGTTGGGTGTCAGAAGTTTTATGGGCGACACAGATGTTCTGATTTTGTTACGATAAGGGACAGTTGTTAGTTGTCTCTTTCGTAGCCAATGGTACTTGTTTTTTAGCAGACGGGGTTGGCGCCAAGTATTCATCTTACAGTTGGTGTAGGGCTGTCAGAGGAAAGTGTGCATCTCGTTTTTGTACCGTGTGAACAGTTGATGTTATGACATATTGGTGGAAAATCAAATCACCATCTGACTAAAGTTGGCCACATCCCTTCTTCTTTCTGAGTTTCCCAACTTCCTCCCACCACACAGCTCTGAGGCACATAGTCGAACCTCAATAATGCTGACAACCTCAGACATTTTAAATGCCCAACATCAAGCTTAAGGAACACCATGCTACCATATGCCGTCGACCTCTTAAACGCACATTACACAATTAAGTGTCACATTTTGATAATTACTAATCAGATGGACATCCTCTGTGTCATTAAATAAATACACCACTACTTTCCCATAACATTTATATTATATAACCATTACTCTCAAATACAACCGACTATAAACATACATACCATCCACAAAAAAGCAAAAAATATTTCATGGAGGTATGAGGTCCCCGAACTCTAGTTTTAATAATAAACCATGTTGATTAATTGATTGATGATTGGCATTCCCAAACTATGGCCAGGTCGGGATGTTTTAAGAAACAAGAAATTAAAATGTATATCTGGAAATATACACAAATCACGTACATAAATCTTGTTTTTGGCATTTTTGTGTATTTTGTTGTCTTTTACGTCATTCTTTGCGCCCTGGAAAGCTGGCCGACCGGGCCTCAGTTTAGAAATGTGACCTAAACCTTACCTTAGCCTGGATACCAAACCCCAGCCCGATCTCAAAAATTATCTATATCGAGGTCAGGCCGGGTCTTGTTTCAAGGCTAGGCTTACCTAGACACCGAGGTTCCACCCCCAGCCAGGTCATGTTGACTGCACTGCAGAGGTAGTACCCTCCTATGGCGAAGACGCCGTAGAAAGCTGAAGGTCCCACCAACACGTGGTCTTCGTCAGAACACTTCACGCTACAGCGGCCTTTCATGGAGCCGAAGTAGTGGTGATTGTGTTCATAGTCATAGTCACAATTCACAGCCTCAACTGCTGCGTCTGGCCACGGGAAGTCACCACAGGGTCTCGTACCTGTAAAATCAAACCATTTCAAGGTTTGGGTTAGCGAAGTACGACCGGCGTCCTGGTGATATGACGCAGCTATGGGCGATCTTTAGATCGGCCGGCTTACTGGAAAGCTGCATGCGCTTAAATTCAGCGTTGCCTCCACGGCGATTTTGGTTTGTTTGTTTGGTTATTTGTTTGAACCTTTATCTATTCATGAGAAGCTCAAATCGTCCAGCAGACCGCTTTTCATTGAGGCCATGAGGGAGGTAAGGGTCAGATAAAATATAACAGGGACGCAGATTACATCGAGTACGAATTTTGAGCTCGGAGAGATCATCAACAGGTTGCCCGTAGCTCGTCCAAGCTACATCTAATATTCGGGCGGCAATTTGACGATTTCGATGAATTTTGGACACTTTTTTTCGGTCGGAGATCGCCCGAACTCTTCGGCCTTGCGACGGCCTTGCGCTCGGGCTTTCTACAATAATTGGACGACTGTCGTCGATATTTCACAAGTTCGGCGTCGTCGTGCTGATGTCGGTGGGAGCTTGGATGGACTCAAGCCGAACACCTGTCAGCTAATCAAATTGACACCCAAGTTTAACTAGTGCCTTCCATTTTCAGCTTGAATCTTTAACAGTGCGGAAGAGTTTCCATTTCTATTATGGTTTTATTCACTTCTTAATTATTTAGCAGGAATAAAAGACTGCTTGTTGCAAGGTAGCATTAAACATAAAAGTTGACGACAGTTTTTTAAAATGTTTGCTATTGAAAAATACAGTCGACGCTCGCGCAATTTTGAAATTCAGTTTGCTTGACTTGTGATGCCGCCTTAGCAGCACGACAAAAACTACAGACTGTTTACCAAAATACACTGCATATTTCCAGTACTGTAACAGGCCGACTCTGGCGACGATAAGAACACATCAGTCAGATCATGACCAGTCGACCTGTGCTGTATACAGTCGAATAGAATGACTTTCTCCTACCGGATGTTGTATCTGGTAGCGCCGGCGTTGAAGGTTTCGTAGTAGTTGTCCAAAATAAGGCATTCGTCTCTTCGGTAGTCCAACTGTACCCAAGCGGCAGGACTCCACACAGGACGTTCAGCAGTACCAGCAGCATGGCTCAGGAGAAGTGGAGACACGGGAGGACTCCTGCTTGTGGTTGGGGTGCTGCTGGGGCATCGGGGTCTTTATATTCTTGTCTGAAGGTCGTCCGTCTCATATAAGAATAAATATTATTCAAAATATACCGGCAGTACTTCACTCCCCCAATCGTTATGTACAGTTTGTACAACTGCATTGTCGGGTCATTTTCCCATCCTTCTGTCCGGTGATCGATGCAAAGGCCAAATGAGTAGACCGTTCGCCTTGCATCTGACAGGTCGCGAGTTCGATCGCCGACCGAGTCGAGTCATATCAAAGACTCGACGGTATGTTTAACACTCAGGATCACGTTGGGAAAGAGTACTGTTCTTTAAAGCACACACCTGCTGCTGTGTTCGTAAAAGTCGTGTGGCTCAAGGGCTATCAAAACTGAGATGAGCGCCGTCCTATGCACCATCTGGTGTGGAAAGGACTTTAACAACTTCTTCACAGCGATGTGTGGCGTTTGGGTGGCGTAACTGGCAGATTGTTAGGCTCGGGACAAAGAGGTCCAGAGTTGGATACTCGCCATGCCCTCCACGATGTGCCCTTGGGAAAGGCACCTTACACGACTTTACTGACTCCACTCACGTGTAAAAATGGGTACATAACTTCGGTTGGGGAGGTAAAGGGCAATGGAAGTAGAAGGATGGGCTACGCCTCCCAATGCCGTGCCCTAGACACAGTTGATAACAAACCATTGTCCCCCTACGGCCTTGGGCTATGGGACTGCCGTTACATTTATTACTTACTATAGCAATGTTACTGGATGGTACTGCAATTTGTCAAACTGATGATATTTTTGGTACAAGCCCAAATAAATACCCATAAGATCAGGGTTCTGATACCACAATTGTATTACATGTCTAATCCTCTCCCAGAGATGCACCAGTGCAACATGATATTTTCAAAGTGCTGTTCATCTCATACCTTTCTAGCATTCCAACACGTTCCGTTGTCCTTAAAAACGTTAAACAGTCACACACTTCATTATTGACCCCCGTAACAGCTGCTCAATGATGAGAACACATTGCCTTATCACTTATTTTTGAAGCATTGGCAGGTAACGTGCGGTATGGCCGGATGGAAACGCATTTCATGATGCAAGCTACTTTATCATATTACCATTATGTCAATTTGGATAATACTTCAAAGTAGTTCCGCAAAGTCGTTACTACACAATACTATAATCTCCAAGCAGATCCTACAATGGCATAAGATAGTACCAAACTGGCCAAGGAGTTTAGTCAGCCAAGAGGTGTCCATTTGCCATGTAGCGGTAGCGGAACACACTCCTAAGCCAGCTTCACTCCTCTGGCAGCTTTTGATACTATCTTATGCTACCGTAGGATCTGCTTGGAGATTAACAATACTACACGTTATCTTATCAGCCACCAGTATTTTTGAAGCTTGTAATGGGCTGATGAAAACACATTCTATGGTTCAAGCAACTTTATCATTCTACCATATGCATTCTGTCAATTTGTACAATGCTTAAACGTAGTCAAGTACATATTTGCTATTGTAAAGTAGCCCCGCGGCCGCGGGCTCTAAAGCCACAAACTTGCCAGTCCACTTGCCAAAAGTGGACTGCCGTATACCGCGGGATACTTTCTGAGTGTTTTCACGATATATCATGACGTCTCTTTGTCACTGGGACCCGGGTTGATTTTAACTGCGAGTTAAAAATAACATACAGGGGCCCGGCCGCGCCCCAAAATAGCTCGGTAGACGCACAGTCCCGGGTTGCAAATTGATGCCATATGCAAATCATCCAGTCAGTGTAGCCGTAGCCGGCCTGCCGGTGCTGTGTGTTAGTCTTTGTGCTGCAGCCCGGAGAGAGAGGGGGAGACAGAGAGAGTCCAATCACATTGAGAACGTTGACAGTCACACACTGTTACACAGAAACGCCAGGAAAATGATGACACCATAAATTTCAAATCCAATTTTAATCTGGACTACGGTAGCAATAGCAACGCTACCACGCAATAGCAACAATCACACAGAGGGAGCTCTTCCCCTGTCTAGTAGCTGTTGTGCAGCACACTGTAGCCGGCCTGGCTGCCATGCCGCCGCGCCTTGTACAGGAGACCCACAGACATGGCGATGGCCAGTACGGCACACGCTCCAACCACGGCCCCGGCAGCTGTGACCTGGCGCCCGCGGGTTGTGGTGGTGTCGCCGGTCTTACCTGGAAAGATAGTGAAGATGGGTACAACTATTTTACATGCAACTGGGTCTCCAGGAGTTTTTCCTTCGCAGGTAGACATCATACATGATGTGGGGAAAGTTAAAGACTATTTCCAATGCCGACATGGCGACATGCCCTCTTGACAACACCAAGGCAATATATAACTTGTTATCAGGTCGTTGTCTGGTTGCGACTGTTGTGCCGTAGACGTTGATGTTACTTCACAGGATATGATGGCAGGAAGCGTCAGAATGAACACTTAGCGTTTTATACGACCAATGAGGGTTGATAGAACCAAACGGTTAAACCTACTGGTGGAAATCTTCTTGCTACGACCAGCTGTGTCTAAACCCTCAGACATGCTCACCATTTTGGTCCTCGCCGCGAACCACCATGGGGCCCTGGATCAGCCGGTACACCTCGGGTTCGCCCTCGGCCTCCCTCCGCCTCCTGCCCGAGGGCGACTGGCAACCCTGCGCGCAGGGGGAGTTCGGGTCCGAGGCCTTACACAGCAGCACGTTACAGTGCAGGTACACCTGGGGAATATGTCAACAGAGAAAGACGGCATGTAAGGAAAAGGTCACTATTTTCCCTATCAACCTCTGCTTGGAGAGGAAACATTTAGGAAACTTTTAGCCTTCGTCAGGGGGTAATGAACTCTGATAGAGCTTGTTGCAAGTTGCCGAAACAATGACCATGGAAAATATAGTGGTTGTGCAAAAAGAACTTAACCTTCAAACATGTAACGTCATACGATTTTTTCATATCCATATAAGGTCACAGCTTTGGCGGTTACCATGTCAACGCCGCTGGTGTAGGCGAACGCCTGGAAGCCGAAGCGCCCCCTGTCCGGGCCGGGTGACGGGTAGAACTGCAGCGTTGGGAGTTTGGCACAACTGGGAAGAAAGGTAGATACAAGACAAGAAGGTATAGAATTCCAAAGTGTCATAGTATTCAAGTATCCAAGTACTCAGAATCTAATCTCCAAGCAGATGTATGAAAGCAAACTCGGGTCTTTCTACATCTGCTTGAAGTTCATTCAGAGTCTGCAGGCTGCAATAAAAAAAGCTACTGCGTACAGAGGTTTCTCGTAACTTTAGCGTATATCTATAGAGTATGAGCGTTTCACTGACCCATCGACGATGACTTCATTCTGTGTTTTGTCGTCAGGGTCGTCGCTAGGCGTGGCCACACAGGTGTGAGCGAACACCTGCAGGTCAGCATCACTGGAGTTCACCTGGATCTGCACGTGGATTATCTGGAACACAGAGGTCAAGGTCATCATCAATACATCATGCAGTAACGTGCATGCACGACAGGTTCCTGGACACATGTATCACTGGCAAGTAGGACCAACTCTTTAGAGAGGATGGTTGGCAATACTCCACCTACGTTGGAGCCTGTTGCTCAGGTCACGCTAGTTCAAGGTCATGTGTCATGAGCAATAAATCAAGTGAGCCTAAATAAGCCCAATTATTGGGTGGAAAATATCACAAGCCTCTCTCTGACTCTGGTGGGAAACAGTACAACTATTTTACAATATTCCCCGTCTTTCATCGGAATTATGAGTATTTCGGACACACCTCCTGTAACTCCACAAACACCGGATACTCCGTAACCGGCTGCCGGAAGCCGTCAGTCCGGAACAGCTCCATGGAGATCCGGAAGTCTCCTCTGCCCTGGACGCCGGACCGGATGACCGACTCGAGATGAGGCCGGAAGTCGAGGGACAGGGTCTTGTTCCGCGGCAGACGACACTCCAGCGGCACCTTGGTGACCGGTTGCCAGGTGATGCCGCCGTGGGAGGAGTCGGCTCCGATGATCAGGGTGTTCCGGTAGATCATCTCGGCTGGGGTGGACTAGGATGGATGATGAGAAGCAACTTGGTGTAATGCCGGTTAGACGTAAGTTGATAAAAGCTCCTTGGTTAGACAAATATCTATTGACAAACGCTTTGAGTAGAAGCAATGTAGCAGTTGTTTTGGTAGATTACATTTGGCTACTTTGTGATGAACTTGCCTGAGTGCCAGCTTGTTCATGCATTTCTGGCCCTGGTTCTTGGTCTGCAAACTCCCTGATATCACGCAGACGGCGCGGTGGAGGAACAGCTTACGTGTTAGATGACAGCAGCCTGCATTTGAATGTTCACGTACATTGCATGTGTGTGTGTATGTTTTGTGTATACATAGTTTGATACCTCTCTCGCAGTGCCGCATTCCCCCAGAGGAGCCCGGATGAACAGGTGGGTGGAGTTCCCCTCCGCCCTGCAAGGCGGCGCTGCTAGCTGCACGTCCGCCGGCTGCACGGAGTTGTCCGGTGGGCGCGGGAAGCTGACCTCCAGGTGGTCGGACGTGCAGGTCACGTGGGCAGAGATGTCTGGAATATAAGAACAGCAGAAGGTATACGTTCTACAGTAAATTACGAAACAAAACAAATTATCATAACAAATAACACTTTCCAAATGCACCTAGGATCCAGAGTTGCTGTACCAAAGGAAAGCAACACATATGCGTAACATGTGCTCTTCAGTTCTTCGATTCCCGACCAGAGGTTACGTACGTTAATAAAAGGTTATTGACGATGTATTCTGATTCTGTACTATAGAATCTGATATAACGTTACGTACCGTGAAAACCATCATGTTGTTGTTCTCCTGCACAGGCCAGACACATGGTGTAGTCATCCCTGCTGCAGTCCCTGTCACCAGACGGACAGGGACCTCGCACCACCCGGGCTATGGCGTCATGCAGAGTTGCCCCCTCCCCCTGGGGAAGGGACTGGGACACCATGAACTTGGGGACAGTGGAGGGGTAGGATGGGCTGTACCGCCATTGAAGATAGGTCACACCACCACCCAAAAATCCAAATGTGGCAAGTCCTTCCCTGAAACCCAAGTTTTTACAAGCTAAGTCAGCCCAGGACATTCTTGTTTCATGATGACCGTTACCATAGAAATCAACGTCCCACCCCCTGACCGGCCCCCACTGCTGTGTGACGTTATCGTACAGCTCCACACAGCCGTAGAACTCTCCCCCACCAGCCGGGTCCCGGTGGACTCGTCTGTGATGACTATGGAGTTAACGTCATAACGGCCTGTGGTGGACAAAGAGAAGAATGGAGTTTGCCCTCTACGCATGAATGTGCAATAAAAATTATTATCATTGATAGGTTAGTATTATTAAAGCCAACGAAACTAGAAAGAACAGACGAATAAAAAAACTGTATAATTCGCTTTTCACATTTTGCCTACAACTTCTTTTGTCTATTCGAAAAAACGCATGCTGTAATGTCGACGATCATGGTGAACGTCTGTGAAGACAGTTTGATTCTAATGAGTCATTCTAATGAGTCATAATGATATTATGAGTATGGTAATCCAAGTCTGCATTCATTTTCCTCCTACTCCTGTAATGAATCAAATTAGAGTACTTTGCTATTCAAGACGAAATGGCAGGACTTACCCAGACACACAGGTTCTGATCCCATCCAGGTACGGTTGCCCACGTTGCAGTAGTAAGCTCCGTCCATCACAACGTATCCATCATAGTCAGAAACCGGAGGACCGACCAACATGTCAGCTTCCACTGGGCAGGTCACAGTGCACCGTCCCTGCAGAACTAAGGGGGGTTCTGGAGGGTAGCCGTTCCACTGCTTTACGTCAGTGTAGCTGTAGTCACACGCCACGGTGACGTCATCAGTGTCCCATGGGAAGTCACCACAGGGTCGCCAATCTACATGAGAGAATTCCATACAGCTTTAAAGTTTAAAGGAAATTTGAAACTGTGACCTTACCAACTGCATGTTTTTCACAAAGTTATGTTGCCAGTCGTCAGATCTAATGTGTGATGAAACAGCAGCAGGCGTGGTAAAGCTGGGCAAGATCTAAAATTTTGTACTTTTAATTCTATCTGCTGTTAATAGACTTCTGAGAAGGTAGATACCTGTATTTAAATGTTGTGAAAGAAAAATAATTTTGAAATTCGGCGAGGTCCGGCCGGTCTACATATTCGGCCGGCGTTTGCTTGACTTGTGACGCCCGCTTTAGCAGCTTTTCTAACGCGACAAAAACTACAGTGACTGTTTACCACTATACACTGCACTTGTTTCTAATTTTGAAATAACTTAACAGGCCGACTCTGGCGACGGTTAGAACACATCAGTCCGATCACCGCGAGGCCTGTGATGTATACCGCGAATAGACGGATTATTTCTTACCGCATACTGTATCAACTGCAAGTCAGCCCTTAGGCTGCGAATGTGATACGTTTTTTCTTCTTCTTAATAAACCATTACACACATACCGGATGTTGTATGTGGCGGCATTGCAGGTAGCGAGATGGTAGTAGTCCAGAATGTGGTATCTAGATCTGTTGTTGGCACTGTCCATGGGGTAGTCCAACTGTACCCAAGCGACAGGACCCCGCACACGGTTATCAGTAACAGCAGCATGGTTCAGGAGAAGTGGAGACACGGGAGGACTCCTGCTGGTGGCTGGGGTGCTGCTGCAGCATCGAGGTCTTTATAGTCTTGTCTGAAGGCCGCCCGTCTCATTAATCATGTAAAAATACATATTATCCGGAACATGTCAGACACCGGGAGTTCGTCACTTTACCCTCACCGTTAGGTACAGTTTGAACAACTGTATTGTCAAGTTATTTTCCCATCATTGTTTCTGACCAGTGCCAAGAGAGTGTTCGCCTTGCATTTCATTCGGTACGTCGTGAGTTAGACCCCGATAAAGCCATACAAAAGACTTTTAAAATGTGCATGCCATTTAGCACTCAGATGGGATAGAGGTGGTTGTTGTGAACACGTCACTATCAACGGACTAGCCATATGCTGCAGTGATTGTACAAGTTGTGTGGCCAAAGGGATATGAGCGGCACCTGTGCATATGTGCACCTCTTCATAGCGATAAATAGTTATGAGGATATTTAATTTTCATTACAGGCCCAAATAGAGACCAGGGGCCTAATATTACATTGTCTTACATGTTTAACCCTGTCCTAAAGATACGCCAGTACAGTGCAACATGATATTTTCAAAGTGCACTAGCTGCTGTTCTTCAGATTCTTTTTTCATCATTCCAGCATCTTTTCATTGTCCGGAAAACACGACCACGCGATTCATCAACGACCTCCGGTAACAGCTGATAAATGGTGAGTACACATTTTACCTTATCACCTTTGTGTTTAAAGCTTTGACAGGTAACGTGCGGTATGACCGGATGAAAGCGCATTCTATGATCCAAGCAACTGTATTATTTTACCATTATGTCAATTTACAAAACAATTTGACGTAGTAGCATAGATGCGTTACTACACAATACCACACGCTACATATTGGAATTAGGACATGTTATCTTATCGTTCACCAGTATTTATGAAACTTAGGATGGGTGGTATGGCCGGATGAAAACAGATTCTATGATCCACCGCAACTGTATTATATGGCCATTACGCCAGTTTACAAAATAATTTAACGTAGTGAAGTACATATTTGCTGCTATTGTAAAGTAGCACTGGTGTAAACGAGGTGTTTCTGGCCGTTTGGCATCGCAGGGACAAAACCGTCGGGAACACTCCCAGACAGAACCAGAACCGCCAAGCCCAGGTGACCATGATGTTGAAAGTCTTTAAATGGAGACGCCCTGTTACTTGCGCCCCCTTGCGGACTTCTGGAAAACACATTTCTTTCTATACCGCTGGCAAGTGCAGATGCTGGTCATGAAATCCCCGCAAACATAACTGAATTTACAGTATATCAGCCCCCCGAAGAAGCACGTCAGCACGGTGACCCTATCACGGCTGATAATTGCGGGACCTGACATATCATCACGCGGCAGCTGCCGGTATTACATGATCCCATTCGTCCGAGAACAACCCGACTTGAGACGGTACAGACGTCCACTGTCATCCTTGGCTGACGATGACCTTGTCGCCTTTCAAGACGATGGACCAAGGTCACGCCCCCTGAGTTATGAGGCTAGGTGATTCTGAACTCTTTGTGGATTTCTTGAAGGGAAAATTATCACAGATGCCCCCCCCCCCCCCTTCCGTCAGTAAAATGACTATGGTAAAACTCTAATTGATATCAGCTCTACAGTTTCGGCCATGGCTAAACAGTCCGACTATACGAGAATGACACAGGGCACATCTGGAACACTAAGGCATGCAGAAATTTCAAAAAGGTTACCACAGAAAGCGGAAGGTCCTAACCGACAATTAAAAGTAAAAACTGTACCAATATACCGTAGTCTGGGTACCATCAGGGTAGTAGTGTGCTCCTATGTTCGCTTCTGCTACTCGTCTGGAATAGCTGAGAAGCGATTGTACATAGTGTATAATAAGCGTCGAAGTGAACACTATCCGGATGGTACCCAGGCAAAGTTTACTGCTAACAGCCATAATAAGGACCGACTGGCCAATGTTACCACTTGCTGATTCTCCCTCAGACAAATTTTCCTTTGACCCAGGCGTTCTGAATCCTGTCTATAATGATCACCTGTCTACTGTGAACATGTACTTAAGCCCCTCGACTACAGGCGGTTGCCTAATAAGGGAGAAGTGATATATCCTGGCAAGTCTAATTAGAGGAAAACAGGCTGAGATTCCAAAGGTATTTCTGTCAGGTGGCGGAGAGCCAGCAAAGAACCCAGGAGTGAAACTTAATCCCCAGAGTTACTATTCTGGAGCAGGCTAACGACAAACGAAGTAAACCAGCCAAAGCTACAATGATCGTTTCACGTTTACTTCTGTAATTCTTTTAATCTCATGTGTCTATATATGTTTGAATCACATAAAATACAAATGCACCAAGAGGCGTTGTTTCCGTATCTACGTATATCATTCCTTGGACTATTTAACGTTTACAATATCGACTTATTTTTACATACACTCCACATTTTAGTTTACAACACTTTTTATTAAGTATTAACAATTTGTCATTTCGATTTCGTGACATAACGTAAATGTATTCCATATCTTAGACAACATTCTCTTTAGAGCAAGACATCACAGCAACCAAAAATGGAACATCTAGATGTCCATACGTTACTTTCAGACTCAATTCTATCATGAAAAATAAATACATCGTCACTCTGTTTTAAATCATACAACCTCTCAAACTGAGAAACGTTCACGTGTCCAGGGTCCAGCGTTTTCTGCATTATTTCCGTTTGAGAATCGAGTTATATCTATTTACAACAAAAAAACAATACTCTCTCTCCTTTTCTTCACTTAATTGTTTGTTTGCTTGCTTGTTTATTCGCTTCTTGTTAATCCTGGTAGAGCAGGAACCCCGTGAATAAAATAGACCATGTCCACTTCTCTCGCTACCTGGTCACATACTTGTTTGTTTGTTTGTTTGTTTGCTTGTTTGTCAATCCTGGTATAGCAGGAACCCCGTGAAGGTGATGGTGCCGTCCCCCCCGCTGCTGTCCGGTAGCCCCCCACTATTCACATATTTGTTTGTTTGTTTGTTTGTCTATTTGTTTGTTTGTTTATTAATCCTGGTAAAGCAGGAACCCCGTGAAGGTGATGGTGCCGTCCTCTCCACTCCCGTCCAGTAGCCCGCCGCTGGCCAGCTTGGTGTAGACGGTGTCCCCCACCTCCAGGTGCAGCACGACCGCCTGGGACAGCATGCTGGTGTCGCGCGTGCTGTCGTCCTCAGCCGTGGCCTCTATCCGCCGGTTCTTCATCAGGTGCACTGCGGTCCGCCGCGCGTCCATCTTCTTCATGTTGAAGGTGAAGAAGTACGTTCCCGCCACCCGGCACGTGAACACCCCGAAGTACGGGTCGAAGCTCGAGCCCACGTTGCTAAGCAACCTGTCGAACTCGATGACTCGTTCCCATGGCGCGGTGAAGTCCGTGGTGCGCTTGGCGGAGAAGGCGACCTGGGAACCTCCGCTCACCGGAAGGATGTTGTTGTTGTTGTTGATGTGGTTGCTATGGTGACGGCTTTCAGTGTTACCTAGGTGACGGAAAGGTCGTTTTAGTAAATAAGTAACAACAAATCAACAACGTTCTTTAATCTAACCTCCAGAAAGCAGACCTCCCGTTGGTGAGACACTATCCACGGGACAAAAACGTTACCTGGTGTCCAATCCTATTAACGCTACTTCACCTTTATCCAAGGGGTAACCTATACCTGTTTTTAAAAACAGGACATTTAGGAATATTAAGTCGACGTTCGGTGGTTTCAAATAGGAGTGTTTTCAAAATATTGCAGTATGAAACCACCGTCGTTGACTTAAAAGGTTTTAACAGGTATAAGTCAACAAGAGATATAAGTCACCCCTCGGATAAAGGTGAACTAGCGTAATTAGACTCGCCAGGTATGATATAGGTTTGGATACCAGGTTAAAATGTATCAGTTGTCCAATGGATACTGCCTTGCAAACCTTAAGATCGTCTTTAGATTTCTCTAATCTACCTTGTCAGGACTATCACAACTTCCTTCGTCTCCAGGATGCCGCATGTGGACAGCGTTAGTTTTATTGAGACAGAACAGATAACAGATAAACAGCCTTAGCGCAAACCACATGGATGAACTTGTACCGTACAGACACTCTGGGTTTCAAGGTCAAAATGGCGGCCTTTGTGAACACAGAACTCCGTAAATGGTATCCTGTCGTTTCCAGGTAGAAAGGCTCCTAGTTTAGAGCGTACAGCGACCAAAATTGGATTTTTGTGCCCTTCAATTGGAATATGACGGAAGATGCAAAAGTATCGTTGACCCAAAAGACAATGAAACACACCAAATACGACAGAAAATTTTCTATCTAAAGTTATGGAATTCGTTGAGCGATCTGTCAACTATTTTGGTCGCCCAGGGGTCGCAGCCTCTAGTGGAAAGATGGCGATATGGACGGTCACCCAGGGAACCGGACACAGACTGGCCACACAGATCGTCAGTAAGCTGTGCGTTGCGGACCTGTAATCCGCGAGAGTAGGTCAAAGGGTATGTGACAACATCGATTTTACGCTTTCTTTACCCGATAGACCGAATTTGGCAAACCTGTAATGGAGACGTGTTACTTTCTCGCCGAAAACAAAGTTTGATTGTTGGCACCCAGACGAATTAACAGGATTGTGGATTTTTTTCTTTAATATTCTGCTTGGTCGAATGTGATAAACACCAAACACAGGAGTATTGTTCAGGTATAGCTGTGGAACTAACGCGTTTTGTCAGGTATGCTTCAAAATCAGGGTCCTTACACGACTGACACTGGCTGCCGATGACGCTCTGCGAAGCCCCCACAACAGGGTCTGCTGCAGTTTGATAATGCCGTTTTGTGCTGACTTTGTAGTTTTCTGATTTCGAGTTGGCCTCTCGTTTACAACAATCACAGCCAGTAGTAGAACATGGTAGCAATCAGGGCAGTACGCAATCATGCGAAAACATTACATATACCTCCAGCTGTGCCGACAAAAGAAATGCCTCCACAGCTCTATCATTGAACCGTGAATAATTTCAACAGGTTGGTAAAGTGCCAACTAACAAAGTGGTTGTTTGTTTTTTTTAAATTCACAACCAGATGTTTACAGAAGCTTTCTGTGACTGTTTGTTATCTTCTTAGGGGGCAGTTCTGACTGGTTCTACTTCGTACTGCAGCTAGGTGTCGCTGCGGCAATGCTAACAATGCGGTCACAAACATGACTGAGTCTCAATCATCCTCATCTTGGTTCATGACTAGAGTGCGTCAATGAAGGTTAGACATTAAGACAATAAGATACGTTATAAAAGCATATACTAGTACTCAAGAAACTGGATACTTAGATTTCTTTCATTCCTATTGGACTACCTAGAGTTTGTCCTAGCTAATGTCCTCTGCATTTCAATTCATTTCCTCAGTGTCACTGACGAAAGGTACTGCATGCTACCTGAAACGTCTGACCGTTTCCAAAATGATATCCTGTTGATTGAGTATATATATCTAGAACTTCTTTTTGGCATGACTGAAGTGGGTTTTCTGTAAGCTCTTACCGTAGGATGTGGGTGGTCTCCGGTGCACCGGCGCTTTCCCCGGTTTGTATCCTCCCGGCTTTCCCGCCACCAGTCCGCCATCCTCGCACACCGCGCCGGGCGGGCACCTCGGTTTCCATGACGACGGGAGGGAGAAGGCCTCGGCAGAGAGGGAGAGGCAGACGACCGCGAGAGAGAACATCGCACCGGCAGACATCTCTCTCAGTACACATGGGAGCTGCATTTTTCGGTTTTGTTTTACCTATAAAGGAACAGAAAGAGTTGAATAACAGGTCTACAAAATGATTGCGAAGGTCAGACATCAAGAAGTTCGTACCTCTCTAGATCTGTTTCTTAAGATCAATCCTTAGTCTCATAACACAAAAACAAGTCTCGCGAACGTCCGCCCGCCAATACTGTGTCCTTCGTCAGGTTCTAATGACCAATCACTCCGCACACGTGACCTGAAGGACACGTGACCTGATGGGTTCGTGACTTGAGCAGTTACCTGTTTCCTTGTAGCTAGTTGCATCAAACGTAGCAACTTTAATCAGGTTACGCTCACGTTTAATTATAATAGTTACTTTTATCCTGAAAACCTCCACCTTTCGTGCCAGCTTTGTCTACTATAGGGGAGCAACTGGCCAACCACCTCCAGTTATAAACCACATTAAAGGTTAAAACAGTCCCGCTTAGTTAGACCCTCTTGTTTAGAGCCCCAGGCAGTTACCAACCGTTTTAAGGAACAATGAGTGAATGTTGAGACAAAGTCTTATTCCCTTGCAGTATTCCCTGCATTACCCACTACCAAGTCCCCCCCCCCCCCTTCACTCCCTCACGGGGTGAGCAAAGGTCTTCCGTGCAAGTGTTGTTTTTCTTAGCGCGAAATCGGTCCGATACAAACATTTCCCCCGACCGCCTTCAGCTGTCCAACAACGTGTGTGTCAGTGCAACAAAACTGGTGTAAATCGTTCCACATGTGATACGTAAGTGGACCGGACTATATTTAAACATCTGGTCTGACATTCCCTCCTTCACCTTAAAGATATCGCGGGTGTCGTTAAGATCCCTTTCACCCACCGGCGGCGCGCACGTGCGGTTCCTTGGCCTCTGCGTGAGACCCAAGGCCAGGTCTCCCGTCTGTAGTGCCGGCAGAGGGCCTAAGTGCGTTTTTGGGAGATGTAGGGATCGAGCTATTTCAGTTAAGCGCTAGCTAAGCGTTGTCGATAAATTATATGTGAAATGTAGTTGGTCGCTTTGATTTGGTAGCATATTATCTGTTAGCCCAAATTCATCGTTCAGCGTTATTTTCAAATTCCTTTAATCGCAACGGAACGTTCAGCGTGTATGCCAATGACTCTCAACTTGCCATAAAGCATTGCCAACCCTCCTAAATTTACTAGACCTTTCCAGGCTCCACAGGCCTTTAGAAAAATATCAAAAATCAGCCAGATAGGAGACCACATAGACAGAGAGGACATGCCAGGGGATCCGGAATTAGCAGGCCTAGGTTCCATAATGTACTTCTCGACCGGCTAACTTCTATGGCATGTTGTCAGTCCATTTGGCCAATTTCTACTATTTTGCAGCGACATGTGGAACCTGGTAGAGGTGTAACCCCATGTAGAGGTGTAACCCCATGTAGAGCCTTGCCCCGTGTGTGTGTCTGTGCCGCGTACATCCCATGTAGAGCCTCGCCCCTTGTGTGTGTCTGTGCCGTGTGTACCCCCATGTAGAGCCTCGTCCCGTGTGTGTCTGTGCCGTTTGTACCCTATGTAAACCCTCCCACAAGGCTAGGTTTCCGTGTGTGTGTCTGTGCCGTGTGCGGCCTGTCACCACAATTATCCACGGCACTACCGGAGCCCGACACAGCCATTCGTCTTCAAGGCTCTCCTTAACCTCTCAAGGAGCTTCCGCTTTGAAATCCAAATCCTTTAAGTCACCTTAGATAAATACATTATCCGGAAGGTCAATCAAAGGAACGAACTTTTAAAAGTCTTTATTTAAGGGTTTTAAGTTTTAATCAACGTAGAGTAAGTAGAGTTTTCTTCTTCTTTTGGGTATTTTCTTTAAAAAGCGCAGGATAAAGGTCCAATTTCAGGCGAATTTGCGCTTCTACTGTGTAGATCACCTGGTCAGGACGGATCCAAACATGGCTAATAATCTCTGCGGTTTCCCCGAACCTTTGGCGGACATCCCGCTTTGAAGCACACACGGTCCGAAAATAGAGCCTTGAGTCAAACCTGCTGTGAGTGTGAGTTTCCAGGCCTACCGTTCGGCTACAGTGTGGGACCCGTACACGGAAAAAGACAAGGATATTAAAACTGGACAGGATGCAGGACCAAGCTGCCAGATTCTGTACGAACAGCTATGTCAGGGGTGTTAGTGTCACCAAAATGAAAACAGACCTGCAGTGGGTGTCACTTCAGGACAGAAGAGAAATATCCTGACTATACATGATGTACGAAACTGTAACCTCCACCTGGCCTTCCTACGGTGGTACGACCAACTCCTCTGGTAGCAAACTCCCCTATAAATATGTGTCACTAGTATTCTCCCTATACTAGTTTTAACCAGCGTAGTCAGTCTGCTTTAACTGGTAGATGTAACAACTACTGACTATACCAGACAAGAACTAGAAATTGTCATGCCTTTAAGTTTTCAACCGATATAAGGATATTCGCTATCTCCTAGAATTATCAACCCTAGCATCCAGCCTTACTATAGTTCCTGAGTCTCTTCTGTCCTCTCCATAAATTTGGTTGGGAGGAGGTTTGTGCTGACCCTGGAAACAGTCTGGCACCCAGGCTATTAACCTGTTGACTCCTGTTTAAACTCCTGCAGGACCAAACCGTCCTCTGTCACAGCGCCAGCGGTGTGGTGGTTGCAGTTAAAGTATTTCGCTTGTCTCTCACGATTTTGCAAATACTCTGCACCACACGGACCTGTTTGAGCTCCGATAATTCTGCCAAACGGCCCCATAGCTGACCAGGACCAAACTGTCTCCTGTCAGGACCCCGGCAGGGCGCTTGTCACCTCTCATCTCGCCTGGGCGGATTTCCCCATTTCTGGAATTTTCTTCCGTCCGAACCGTTTTGGATGAGAATAGATGACTTTAGTTCAGTCGATCTTCAAGCAGATGCATGGCTACAGCTCAGGACCCGTATAGAAAATGGGAGCTGCCCCTGCAGTTTCAAAATAAGCCGCTAGTGGGTCCAAACTTATATCACCTCTTCCCTACCGTAACAGCTACCTACCAACCAAAAATCAAGCCCGTAGCTTGTACAGAACACGAGATGTCAAAAACGGAAGTTCTACTGCAGTGTCAAGGAAAGCCGCAAGGAGGCCTGGCATCTAACCATTTCTTTGTTTGGCCAACACCTAACCATATACCAAATTTCATATCACTCCATCCATAGTTCCTGGAGTTATCCTGCCTAACCACGAACTCCAAACTCAACTCAACATTGTAAAATCACCATTTCCACAAGGGAATGGGCGATTTGAAACAGCGCTCAACAAATGTCATAGATCATTAAAAACTAATCGTTTGCGTTTTGTTGTCATTTGAGTCATACGTTTTTCTTTGCATTATATCCATTGCCCAATAATGAAGCGTTAAAAGGAATCCAAGTTCAGTGAAATACATGTACTACGAGTCGGTGCCATGTATCTGCTTGAAGATTATACTTCAGGGCTATCACGCTGTTGTGCCCCAGTTTCCCCATCGTTACTGCGTTTATCCCCCGTCCTTATATAAACCCTTCCAGACTTCCTCAAGCCCTAAAGCGGAAAGCAAAACAAGTGGGTATGCGCCGGCGGGAACCAAATTGGCCCGCACAGAAAACGTTAACCTAGATTAGGAGCCGAAATGTCTAGTCTTCAAGCAGACGTATCAGCTGGATGACATACAGAAGAACTTGGAGGCCAAATAGGGACAAATAAGTCGCCATGGGATTTCTCAGTCAGTCTTTTGCAGTGTATCCAGCTATCACCGGCCGGACAGTTCACTCCTAGGCCAATTAACTCCTACTAGTCTTTCATTCCCAACTTGACCAAAGTCCCCTGTTACTAGCACTATTCGGAGAGGCGGAAGTCTGTTACAGCCTACGAAATGTTGACATGACGCCTGTGGTGCCGACAGGGACGTTCTTAAGCGCTTCCCTACGTCAAATGACGCTCCCTGACGTCCCATAAACGTTACGTAACGTCCCAAGGCGTTTCCCTAACGTCGTCGTAAACATTTCAGACCATCTAAACGAGCTTGCAGCACTCCGGATACCTGGCGTTATCTGTTAAACCTCGACATCCCCACTCTAAGTGCCAACCGCAATCCGAAGGGAACTGGGCCCAATTCCTGGGTTCCAATTAGACGCGCCAGAGGCCGCCCGTTCACAACATTGTTCCCATAGCCGGGCGACAGTCCCGACCGTACCCGGGCCAGCGACATGCATTCCGGGGCGGGTGGGCATACTGTGAATGCAGAAATATTCGCGGTGGTTTAATGTTCACGGTTTTCGCGATGACCACTTCACCGCGAAATAAAAGCCACCGAGAACATTTTTTTTTCCTTTTTTGTATGATACTGCAGCCTATGGCGCTACCGCGAAATTAAAACCATCGCGAACACTCCATTTTCCCGCTACAGCGAAAGAACTTAAATGCGTTCACATAGGCGCGGACCTACGGCACGCAACCCAAACATCGGTAGCCACCGGGAAGGCAATCCTACACACCTGAAACAACCCTCGTGCGCAAACTTGTCGTTCTTGATACACGAAAGTGTAGTCTGCTATAAGCGAGATTTAATCAGGCTAACGAAAGTGGATCCTTGACAAGAACCGCTTCAGAAGACCAAGGCCGAGGCCAGCATCAGGTAGACCCTGCTTACGAAAGTGTCATCTCCTTCACATTGTCTTGCGAAACGTCTTAATTCTACTCTTAACAAGACAGAGTAAAGCGACCAATAAATTGGATGACAATGGTGACTTGAAAAGCTATAACAAATCGTTTTGACGTCGTCTTAAAAGCGTTTGTATCTGGCTGTCAATTTTGACAGGTTTCCCTTTAGTGTTTGGCAGCCGGACACAAAGAAAACCTTTTTAAAGAATACAAGGCCTGATAAAAATGAGTGAAAGGACCTCATGTCCAGCCGGAGGCTAACCTCTGCTTAGAGAGTCCGACTATAAACTACACACTGAGAAACACAATCACACTCCAGAGTCTTGTTGAACCCCAAAAGCGTCCACACCTCTATTTAGCCGCTTCCCGTGGCGAGTGTGCTAGAGTTTCAGGCGGGGTTGGCCGGCTGCCATCGCGACCAGCTCACAACTGCGTGTCGGAAACTTCCGTGTGCGTGTCGGTCATGTTGTGGTCTCTACCAGGCTAAGTACCCTGGCCATGGGCAGGATAGTTTTCCAGGGGTACCGTAGTTTGATCTACTTTGGCCAACATGGGGTTTCATTGGTCTTAACCTTAGCATGGACTCACTCTCCCAGCCAATTAGTCCACTTTTGGGCGTATGTTACGATCCGTGCCCCCGTAGGAAGGCCCAGTCATGTTGCGTGGCGGCCTTGTCTCTACCGGACTAAGGGTTATAGTAAAGAGAGAGTAATTTACATGGGGAGTTTGGTCGTCATAGGGTAAGATGTTCCCCTTCCCACGCACGGACTGACTCCAGTTGCCAATTATTTTGCTGAACGACTCTGTTGGCCAATTATTTCCCCGATTTATGTTGAATTCTGCTATCCATGTAGCCTGGGTGCCACCCGATAACTACCGGTACTCCTAGTCCTATGTAACTCATGGGGGCCGGCTGGTAAAACTCCACTACGATCCCCGCGACCAAACCTCTGCTTGGAGAACACCATAGAAATCTGGTCACCATTCTCAACCTAAATTAGCGGTTTGGGGAGTTTTGCTAAGAATGGGTTTCTGGTAGTGGCCGAAGACCTATACTTGCTTCGCCAGGGTACTGTTTTAGTCTACAGAGAAGCAACAACAGTAACTCCGGTACTTAGTTAAATCGGATGGTACCCAGGCTACTGTAAACCGAAGGAAGGCTTGTTGAAGGCTACTGGCAGCCAGCGAGGACAGTTTTGCACCTGTGAGTCCGCCAGTCTGAACCGAGGATGTTCCGACGCCTGGACGATCTGCTAGACATGACGGCCCGGGAGCGCTAGTTGGTGGTACGCCCCGCCCGGCTGCGCCCCGAATCGGCTCGTCTGGCCAACCCCAAGACCTGTTCCTCTCCGTAACGTTTGAAACAGGCAGCTGACTAGGGCATACGAGCCGAATTAATCTGGCTACTTTACCAGATTGGGCTGGAAAGCCTACCGTTACGTGTATTCCGTGTATAATTTGTCAGCATAGCTATCACCGTAAGTCACCACACACAAGACAAGGAGTAACTAAACGTTACCCCATTAACAGCACGATAATAACGACCGCGTGGTCTCTATCTTTCTCTCCCTCTCTCTTAAGTCCGACGCACTACAAAGCTAAAAGCTAAGATATGTGAGACGAAATGGAAAGTTTTCTACTCCACAAAGCAGAACAGAGCTCTTACCTTGTGTCACGACACGATAGTCCGAGGTAGTCTGGATATATTCCTATGAGTTTGGCTGTTGAGTTCCGCGGTTCTGACTTCCCCGTGTGTCCTGTGCGGGTTTGTACTGGCTAGCGTTCTCTGCGCGCCGTTTTTATACCGGGAAAGCCTCACCCCCGACCCAGACTCGGAAAGGAAGTCCCAAGCTCCGCCCCGATGACGTCACGCTTACTGCCAGAAGCTGTCAGCGTCTGTTCGCGCGGTTGACGTCACACTCGGGGTAAACTCAGAAGTCTGTTGTCGGTTCGCGGGGTTGAGTCAACCGCGGGAAGCGAGGGCGGAATGCACGGTGCATGCCAACCTGTTGGACCATCTGCGGAGGCTAAACGCGCGGTTTCCTGTCCATATCCGGTTTCGGCGACCGGAAGTTACGTGGTCTGACCTCCCTGATGCTGCCCGTGACCTTCGCGACTAGACTAGAGCAGACCAAACCGATCCGCTTTTCTTGCTTGTCAGACATTTTCGAGAAGAAAGAGAGAAAGGGAGAACAGAAACATGTAAGGGGTATTCAGCCAAAACACATGACATGTTTGGAGTTTGTCTAACAATGTCTCCTATTGGACATCTTAAATTGTCTTCATTCATAGTTAGGGTATAAAAGATCAGTCCTTCCAGATCACTTCAGTGTCACTGACGGAAGGTGGTGGATACCATCTGAAACGTCTGACCGTTTCCAAAATCATATCCAGTTGCTTGAGTAACTGCTTTTTGGCATATCTTATTACCTGGATGTCTAACCTACATCGACGTGTTTGGAGTTACGGTTTTCCATCTGGTCTTAACATCTGTTTGGATATTGTGTATTATCTATAATTGTTAATGGTAAAATAAGACCCTAATTTAATTAATTGAACAGGACAAAGTGGAGAGATTTGAAAAGACTGATTGCAGCTGCCGAGTGTCACGCTGATCTCATCAAAAATATGGATTTGTCAGTATAACTGTGGTGTAAGGAGAAGGGAAACGTAGATTGAATCGGTCTATTATTAAAGTTCAATTCTCTCTTTGTGCCGAGAAAAACTAGTACGAGCCAGTTGGAACGTGATCCCGGCAGCAGTAGCTGGCTGCTCCCGTGGAAAATCGTGTCGCGACCCGCCGAGATCCCCTGCCAAGAGACCCGTGCTGACACCGGCCTGCGCCTGTTCTATTCATGGATTCTCTCCGCGCAGAGGTTTGATAGGCGACGGCTTGTTTTGGCGCCTTTGTACGCGACCGTCCTAAAGCAAAATACTAGTAGAACGCGCGCGCGGCCAGCTTGTCTTTGTGTTCGAACTGGCCTGAAGGCTGAAGCAACATAGGACGACCGATATCACCTGAAAAGATGCATGTAATAACTCGGAGCCTAACCTCTGCTTAGAGAGGAGTCAGACCTCCCAAATCCTCTCTGATCGTGCTGACCCACATCCGCGTAACCATTATCTCCAAGCAGATGTAGAAGTCGGGCTTGTTTTAAGAGGTCTTTTAAGCGTATTTGCGTTGTTTTGTATGCTTGTTTTTCTGGAGATGCAAGCCTTTTACAGATACCCCCCCCCCCCCCCCCCAAAAAATTAACACAGCCAAACATGCAGACTGCTACAGGTCTGCTTGTAGATTTTCTCTCGATTACTATTAGGCTCTATCGGGCTCTAGGGGTAGCTGTAATCATCCAAATCAAATGCCAGAAGAGTTCAGGTACAGGTACTTTGGCCGGCTAACTCCTTTGGCATGATATCTGCCTATTTGGCCAATTTCCCTTACGCCACAGTATCATTACTTCAGACAAACGTTTAATAGCTACAGGCATATTTGAGGATGGATTGGATTGGACTTTCGGAATTCTAAGTGCCTTCTAAGAATTCGGAATGGCCCGCATTTGATACCATCCACGGTTCCTTTGCGACTTTTCCCATCAAAACGGCTTACCCGGCGACTTCCCGACATTCTTTCTCTGCATATTGGGGGATCTGTGACGCTGTCGTTTGACGAGATGTTGTCTGACTTTCTCATCAGGGGTGGCTGAAAACCGGGACGGCCACATTCCGCGCGCTCTGGCTTGGTAACCATTTTCTTCTGGTCGGCTTAGGGGTGTGCCGTACCCGGTCCAGTACAGGCCTGTTTCTGGCAGTCTTTTTAGCCAATCTTTCGAGTTATCACCGTCTAGGGAGCGATGTAGACGCTGAAGCCAATCCCGTAAAAACATCTCCGGCGTGCGCTGATGAACTTGGCGGGCCAGGTACACCCCTAGGGATAACAGCGAGCTCCCGATGGCATGGTTACCAGGCTGTCTGTAGTGATGACACCGAGGAAATATGTGCAGGATAAACTCGGGATCTCTCTCGGTGGCATTCGCTGGCCTGTTAGTGTCCGCTGCTTCCTGTAGGGGTATAAACGGCGGACTGAGTCGGCTGAAATGTCACTCCTGACTCACGGCAATGTTTTCAGCAGTGTATATATACACAGCCTAACAGTGCAGATGTGCGAATGTAAACTTTATCCCTTAAAGCTAGTCACGATTTCCGCAGGTTGTGCCACTAAACCTTAAAGTATTGGTCACACTTGTGCGTATATTTAAGTCCGTTTGAGTTGCGTATTGTCATTATTTGGGTTTAGGTAGATTTTCCGTAAGACTATCTCCATGTCTACATTGTCCCCCAACGACCTGGAGGTCAAGGGACCTGGAAAAGAAGTTATTCTTCACTTTGATCTCCTCTTGCGCAGCCTGTCATGGTTATATCTAACCGGACGTACTTCTTCGCAGGCCTCAAAGTTTACCTGTGCTAGAATAATGCCGGAACGCAACTCATAAGGATTGACCCCTAATTACCCCAGAGGAATTACCAAGGTGGTTAAAAAAATCTCTTTTACCTCCTTGGAATTACCAAACCTTGAGTGAAGTGAAGTAGCGTTACCGACCTCGAACTTTGACATTTCAGTAGTTGCCTAGGAACAAGCGTAGAAGCATTGAACAGACAGGTTAGACTTCATTCCAGGCAAAGGTGTTTACGTGTTGGGTTAGTGCTGAGATATTACTGATATTGGCGTCAATTTTGGCTCACAGGTAGGGATATATTCACTGTACAAATGCTAGATACTCCCTTCTGTCACTGTGAACATGTATCGTCACGTTAGGTTGAATGTTACCACACGTAATACCGCCGAGGCGGAGTCGTTATACCCCTGTCACATTTGGCGAAAATCAATCGGACGACGATTCTGCTGCAATCGCCTGAGCCTCGCTTATAATAATATTTTTAATGAACAACAATTGTACAAGGTACAAAGTATGGCTCATATGTGACAGGCACGGTTTTCAGGTGAAAAAATACGCGCAACCCTCTGTCGGTCTTAAATATGGCCGATCAATACGCCCGAAGATCGTGGATAATGTGACAGGGGTATTACCGACTGATGTGCCATCGATGTTGGGAGGAGTTGGGCCACGGTGGACGGCAGCATGATGATAGTACAGTAGAAGCCAGTTAATTGCACAATGTATTAACGCACACTTCTGTTAACTGCACGGAATCACAAAATCCCAAACCGGTGCGGTCCAGCAAGATAACTTCGCAATATTGCACCAGCCGGATAATTGCACGAAATTAACTGGCAAATTGGCCATGCAATTAAGCGGCTTCTACTATATACTCTGCTACAGAAATAGCAAGAGAACTTGCTGAATTGTGTGCCGGGCACGAATCACTTCAACACGCCATGCGGCACAAGGCGAACATTGACTCTTGTTTCCCTTTCCAGACGGAGAGAAGCATGAAGCCTGCAGCGTTGTTAGCCTGGGGAGTGGCGGCCCTCGTGCTCAGTCCGCTCAAGCGGCTCCGTCAGGTCAGATTTTCATGATGTCTTGAAATCATTGAAAAATTGATGAGAAAAGTCTATAATTCCTATAATTCTCCATCATAAGACTCACAACTGTACATGTAACGCATGTAATTTATGGACGTTTGAGCAAAAAATAAAGGATACTGAACATGGAAATAAAGGCCTAATTTACGTAATCAATATGAAAATGCCATAATTCCGCAGTGGTAGAAATTTCACACGTGACATGTGTCAGTTGACATGCGTCAGCTACTTCCAAATGGTCATCACCATGCTTAGATTATGTAAGTGTGAGAGTCATTTGCATGAAATTTACAAAACCTCTAAATATTTCACAGAAGTCTGATGTCTCCGAAGTCCGAACTGCTTTTTTTTGTTTTTATCATTACAGGTGGAAGCAGATCTGCCCGTGCCGTACAGCCCTGTTCTGACAAGGCCGTGTGGTGTTCCAAGATAACTAAATACGTCTGCGGTGAGAATCAGATCCTCGAGGAGTTCTGCCCCAAGACCTGTGGCGGGTGTGGACGTGCCATTTAGCCAGCGCCCGGCTGCCATTGAGCACTGAGTACCCCAGCCTCGTCTAGCATGCAGACATGTAATAAACATAGCCACATCATCATCAACATCATCAACATCATCATCAATATCATCATCACGGCCACCATCATCATAATCGTCATCATCATCATTATCATTGCAGATGTCTGTAACGTAGCCTGTGAAGGTTTAATTATACTGCTGCCGACTCCATTTTCCGTGTTAACAACGTTGTTTATGTACTGTCAATGCTAATAGACTGGGTGTCGGACTCGCAATGTTGAGAAAAAAATAACAATAAAACTCATCCATGGATTAATTTATTCATAACTTCTTTCTTCACTGGTTACTCCATCTCCTCCTGACGCTCTACAGTATACAGGCTTTTCATATGACGTCACCGGCGCTAGCCTCCATAGCAGGCTCTCTATGGCCTTTTTTGGCCCATAGTACCCTTTTGCTGGCCATTTCTTTTTGTACTGGGTCGCTGATTGCTGGCCTTTTCTGATTGCCGGCCATGTAGAGCCTGCATGGAAACGTCGCTACAAAGTGATATTAAAAAACGATTAGGGCGATTAACTCACTTAATATCACTTTGTAGCGCCGTGTACTATGGGCCAAAAAAGGCCATAGAGAGTCTGCTATGGAGGCATGTTGGATTACAGCGTCGTTGTGAAAGTCTATCCATGAAAGTCAATGGAACTGGCAGGAAGTAATCCCTGAATCTTACCCAGTTGTGGAGATTTAATTGTCTTATATTAAACGTAATTAGTTTTTAGCCAGATGCACACAAAGGTAATTTGCACCATTCGAAATCACATTTGAGTGCAGTCAGGCGAGCGTGTATATCAAGTATGAGGTCCGTGTTTATGTGATATTTTTTCAAACGCAGTCGTATGCACGATACTCATCTCAATCGTTTTCGGTACGCAGGCATACGCACAGTACGGCCCATTACGCGTACCTGAAACTGGCACAAAACGATTTTTGTGTAGCAGGTGCGCACGGCTGCGTATGAAACAAAAAAGACGATACGAAATTCATTTGTACCTGATATACACGCCCGTGTTTGACTGTACTTTTGATTGACAAATCCACTCATTAGCCAGCCATGTGACGATTGTTTACCGACCTTGCAGGTGGCCTCATACGTCAGCCATAGAACTTTGACATTTCGGTAGTTCGCCGTCAGCGACAGAGCATTGACAACTCAGTATGCCTCAGAACAAGCGCGGAATCATACATCAGCGAACAATAAGGGCGGGTATACCGGCTATATAAACACAAATACAGATACAGAATGAACAAACGAGTCATTTCATGCCGAAGTGTTTGTGTGGCGGATCAGCACTGAAGTATTTCTGACATTGTCGGCTCACAGGTGGGCATATATTCACTTTAAATATTCTAGATCTCTCAGGTAGCTTCCTCGGGTCGCGGTGAACATGGTTTGACTCGCTAGGTAGAAAGTTCACACATGGTGCCACCGTAGCGGCATTGTACGTACTGATACACCACCGATGTTGGCGGCAGGGTTGGGTTTAGAGGGGGGGGGGGGGGGGGATTTCCCTGAAGCGGCAGTTTGGCTGCGGCCGAAATATTTGACAGAACGAATTTCATTGATGCTAAGGGATCCTTTTTGTGAGACTTGTTGTATTTTTAGTCGTACTTGTACGTTTTGCAGAATATTCCCATTATAAAGTCAAGGGTAACACAAATTCAATTTAGAACGCAGCAACGTCGCGACGCCGCCAAAGTCCAATGAGATACCCGCTTTTATCGCTTGAATTTAAAAAAAATCTATGCGTCTTTGGCAACGTACTGAATAACTCTTTCAAAATATTTCTGTGACTGACTTTTCTTTGTACATAGACGGTGTCAATGACGGGTGAGTTCAGGCGAGGTTACAATTACCTCAATGCCCCTAGGCCCTATGGCATTCTGCTGTATATGTGAGATCAATAGATACCAACTTCTCGGGGTATAAATGAGAGTAAGATAAAATAGTTCACGCCAGCGAGTTTTTAAAACAGGGCTACCATGCCGCATGCGTCGTTAATCCCGAAAATGATTCAATCACCAGGCAGGCTGTTAGAACATAGGCTGGAGTTTTCTTTTACACAACGGGTGATACAAGCTTACTGGTAGCCCGTCTAGTTCTCGCCGCAAAATCAAAGCACCTCCTACATCGGCTACATATGGAGGCGAGGAGCAGCACTCCAGTTAGAAGCTCTGAGGAAGACGTCAGGCATCGAAAGGTCAGCAGGTGAGATTAACTGGTTGTGAAACAGAAAACCCCAGTATGCTATGTGTGTTTGATATTTGCAATGCTTTCCCTTACCAGACGGAGAGAAGCATGAACAATACAGCGCTGTTAGCCTGGGGAGTGGCGGCCCTGATGCTCCTGTCTGCTCAAGCGGCTCCAACAGGTCAGCAAGGAGTTTTTTTGGCACCAAATCTGTTGTTTTTATGATTTTTGTTTACACTTTACAAAGATTGTGAATGTGAGTACATTAAGTGTATTACTATGTGGTAGCGGATGTTGATGCCATGTTAATGTTATCTAACGTCGTATTTAATATTTCTGCTGCATAAATGTGTTGTTTCTTTCATTGTTGCCTACATTGATATTCTGTGGGGTTTTTTTCTTCAAAACAACGGATATAGGTTACCCCACGGATAAAGGTGAACTGGCGTTAAACCTAAAATCACACCAAACACTATCTGTAATTTGGACAACATTTTTCTTCCTCCAGGTGACTCCAAGGAGCAGAAAGATATCTTTGAAATCAACCAAGAGGCGGGTAAGCGAATCATTATAACTTCTGGATGAAAATGACTGTTTAATGACGTCTTGAGGATTACACAATGTTGTAGTCCCTACATTCAATGGTACCATTCAATTTGTTACTTGCTTGTTACGTTCATTGTTGCCGTTTGTTATATATGGCTAGCTTAATAATTATGTGACTACTCACTAACTCACTAACGGCAGATGTACATCTGCCTGACTAACTCAGTCTCAGGAACATTCCTCCGGCATATACATTTACATAATTGACCACTTTCCGAATTCCGGCGCCATTTTGAATCTGCTCTCGCGAGAGCATTTTCCAGCGGGAACGCGCGTGATTTGGTAGCGGGCGGTACGAAATTCTCGTCGTAGCACGTCACCGGAACGTACTGCGCCTGCGCGAACCCTGGTGTTTTGGGGCTTGGTTTGGTCAACGTTGCATTGAAATCCCGCTTGTTGCACAGTATATGTTAGAGACATGGTTTCATGTAAAACGTACACGGGATTTTACCCTTATATACGCACGTACTTTCTTAAATGCGGCCCTTTAGTAAACCGGGGGTTTAGCAAGGTTTAGCATGTCTATACTTTTCGCGCAGGCGCAGTACGTTCCGGTGACGTGCTTCTCGTCGTAGGCCTGTCACAATGGCGTCCCAATAGTACCCAGGCGAAATTCGCCCTTATTTATGCATGCCAAGAGGAGATAATATTGCTCTGGGTGGGCGGGCAACGCTCCCAGTTCCGAGAAAATGGGACGGGTCTGCACCCTTGGACTGAAACCACAATAAACAAACATATTTGTCATAGCCTGCTCAAAACATTTTCTTTTTCAATTCATATTCCACAGGGTTGCTTGGACTGGCCTGTCCTGGCTTCAAGTGCGATAAAGACTGCGACTTTGGATACGACACCGACGCAGATGGATGCTTCGTCTGTAGCTGCAACCCAGGTAAGGCGGCAAATTAACAAACCCCCTCCCATCTCCCACCTGACAAGTCCCGGTCTTGTGCTAGGCACTTTGCACGACTTTCATCAATTTACCCAGGTGTAAAAATGGGTGCCTAACTTCGGTTGGGGAGGTAAAAGACGGTGGGAGGAGAGGGTTGGGTTCCGCTCTCTAATACTGTGCCTTAGACCAAATAATGTCCTTGGCTAGACACAATGGACAACAAACCACTGCCCCTACCGCCTCAAAAAGGATGTGGGGCTATCTTAACATTTTAAATCTCCGCGTTCTTTGTAGTTGGTACTGTAAAGATAAGTAGGTAACTTGAGTGCAATGTCACAATGTCCTTGTCTCCGTTCATAAGCATAGCTGTCTTTTCTGTCCTAAAACCCACACACAGAGGACAAAGAGGTGCTGTACCAGGGAGACATGTTGTTGGACCGAAGAGGAAAGAACAGAGTCCTGCATGGCGACAGCGGGAACCGTGGATCCGTCGAAGGGATGCATTGGCCGAAAGTTATTCCTTACGTCATTCATTATTCAATCGGTATGTACAAACCTCCTCCTGACATGTTCGGAAGTAAAGTTTAACGGTAATTTGCAACACACATGAAATTGGACAAATTTGGCAAATTCTGGATTTCAATCCAGCGCGTGACGCTGCAGATCATTTTTGGTTCGGAATGATTTCTAGCCGCTGTTTCAGGGTCCTGAATACGCGTTGAGTCCAGCAAAGTTTTATGAAGACTACTTTAATTCTAATTTTTCAAAGGATTGGACCTTGACTATTGGATTTCGAAAGACAAAGAAGTGCCAAGTTTGGATTTCATTCCAACGTCTTCAAAAACTTTTACGGACCCTACCTGTTTCTCTCAAGGCTTACTGAGTTCTAACGCAAATTCACCTTTATCCGTGGGTAACCTATATTCGTTGATAAAAACAATGAATATCTATCTATCTATCTATCTATCTATCTATCTATCTATATCTATATCTATCTATCTATATATATATATATGTATGTAAACTGCAATATTTTGAAAATATTGCAATTTGAAACCACCGTCCGTTGACGTCAAATACCTATCCTGTTTTAAAACAACGGATGTAGGTTACCCTACGGATAAAGGTGAACTAGCGTTTTTACTCGTCTCTCAGAATGATAACTGAAAAACACCTTTTCTTTTAGCACCGGGATCGAGTGGAAGAAGCGCCATTGATGAAGCTATCGCAGACTTCCACAAGTACACCTGTCTCCGCTTTACGCCAAGAACCAATGAGGAGGCTTACATCAAATTTTACCAAGGCAGCGGGTAAAATGTTGTTTTCTTTTGTTTTGTTTTGGGGATCAGGACGATTCTGCCCTTTACCAGACTCCGTCCTGCCAAGGCAGCGGGTAAAATGTTGTTTTCTTTTGTTTTGTTTTGGGGATCAGGACGATTCTGCCCTTTACCAGACTCCGTCCTGGCCGAATAATAATAGGGACTTTGACAAAGTTAGGCATGAAAGCCTAGTAGGAGTTGATTGGCCTTTGACTAGTAGGAGTGAAAATACCGGTCGGCGGTAAGAGCTAGACTGCAATTAAGACTGACTGAAATCCCATGGCAACTTATTAGTCGCTATTTGGTCAACCAATATGAGAGAGGTTGTACACGTAGTGTACTAGTAGTACATTGTATCTTTCAATCCCAACATGAAGGATGACGGATGGCTAATGAAAGTCCTTTGATGTTCCGTCTGGTTGCAGGTGTTCCTCTCCAGTCGGCTACTCTGGATATGTCAACGAGATCTCAATTGGTCAAGGCTGTGGGTACAAAAGCATAGTGATCCACGAGATCATGCACTCGCTCGGCTTCTACCACGAGCAGTCCCGTCCAGACAGGGACGACTATGTCGAAATAGTGTGGGACAATATTGAAAGTGGTGAGTGTAAAGTTACATGTATTAGCATTTCCTCAACTGACTGACATACCTTTCTTTTCTCATTGAGCAGATGAAGATTGAACATTTTTAATGATTTTTGCACGATCTCCAGGGATGAGGTACAACTTCGACAAACAAAGTAATATCGACTCGCTCGGGACTCCATATGACTACAGGTCCGTCATGCACTACGGTGGGACCGCTTTCGGGATTGGCCGTCCAGCGAGAGTCACCATCAAGGCCAAGGAGTAAGACTTCTTTTATCCACTTACGTTCAATATACTTATAGTGGCAATCATGGGATCGTGTGGTGTAATCGCGATTGTTTGAGCCATAACCCAGAGGTTCCGAGTCCGTTGATATGCCACTGACCCTGGGTACTTTACACCACTTTCCTCACTTAACTCAGGTGGAAATGAGTACCTAGCTTCGGTTGTGGGTTAGGACCGTCCCACAGATAGGACGCTGAAGGAGTTCCCGTGCTTGAGGAGAGCCACACCTACAGTACACGCGTACAGAAATGGTTAACGTACAGAAACAGTTTAATTACAGAAGAAAAAAAAATCAACCTTGACCTTCGTTTTCCCAGCCCCTACGCACATACCAAATATCATTACAATCCATCCAGAGGTTCTAGAGCTATGGTGACCACAAATATCCAGACACACAAACAGATACACAGACAGACACACAGACAGACAGACATACCCAAAACTATACCTCCATTTTTATGGAGGTAATTAACGTACAGAAACAGTTAACGTACAAACATGTAACTTTCTCTCCTCACAGCACCAGCAAGGAACATGTGATTGGCCAGCGATCGGGGTTCAGCCAAATCGACTTAGAACAGCTGAATCTGCGCTACAATTGTGGTGAGTCCAGGAAACATACTCTCCTTCCTAGATTTGAATGTCACCATGAAAAATGGAGGTATCGTTTAGTCTGAATGTGTGAGTGTGTGTGTGTCTGTGTCTGTGTGTGAGAGAGATAGTGTGTGTGTGTGTGTGTATGCCTGTGTGGTGTGTTTGTGTATGTATGTGTGTGTGTATGAGTGTGTGTGTGTGTGCGCCTGTGTGTGTGTCTGTGGTGTGTCTGTGTGCGTGTGTCTGTGTTTTTGTGTGTCTTTCTTTCCTGGACAGCTATGTATGGTCTTGATTTTGCTGGTAGGTAGCTTTCAATGTAAAGAAGAAGTAGGCTAGAGCTTCCTAGAAGCTTGTTAACAAACTGCAGTGGCGTCTTGTTAAAATCTTCCGAAAAGGATACCTGAACAAAGGAAGACAGATTTCCATGATATTTGGTGTACATGTAGCTTTGATAAAGATGTACACAATTAGAGGCAACTTATGCAAATCAGGATTTAATTTGCATGATTAATGACGAAATTCTATAATTCTAGTTATAAGACATTGAAGCACGTAACATAATGTAATTTATGGTAGGTGGAACATCAATAGACACCTATTTTGCATAAGTAATAATAAATTAACACTGGGAATTTCATACTTGTAAGATATGTAGGTTACTTGGGGGGAAATCATAGAGTTCATTTGCATGGAATTGAAAAAGCGATTAACGTTTCATGTAGGCAAGGAGGTTCAACCTCCTTGATGTAGGTTTGATGTCTCCGAATTTTTGTCGTTTCTATCATTGCAGAAGGAACATATCCAGCCCTTATCTGTGAGGACGGGCGCAAGGATCTCTGCCCAGACTTGAAAAGCTTCTGCGGTAGCATCAAGCACATGGCGTTCATGATGAAGTACTGCCTCAAGACTTGTGGCATGTGCAGTGATGTAGCTTCCACTGTGGCTTCCACTGTAGCTTCCACTGCCGCTTCCACTGCCGCTTCTACTGCAGCTTCCATCTGCGAGGACAAGTACGCGGACTGTCCGCGCTGGAAACGCGAGTGCAGTATCAACCGGTACATGAAGAAGTACTGCGCCAAGACTTGCGGCACGTGTGGTGGCGGTGTAGCCCCCACTGCAGAACCGTGCCAGCGGGGAGACGGGGCGTCCTACCGAGGAACTGTCTCTGTGACCGACACAGGCAAGACGTGTCAGCGCTGGGACAGGCAGACACCTCATGGACACAAGTACACACCTGCTAATTATCCTACATCCGGACTGGAGGAGAACTACTGCCGGAATCCGTCCGGCTGGAGCGAGGTCTGGTGTTACACCACGGACCCCGGCTCGAGATGGGAGCGGTGTGACGTACCCGTCTGTGGTAAGGTTCGATTCTGTAACATTAGACACGCATATAAGACCTCAGCTCGTCACCCCCATGAACACTGAGGTTTTATTATATACTGTAAATGCATTTAAGTTCGGGGGGATTTAATTTCGCGGTAGCGGGAAAATGGACTTTTCACGGTGGTTTTAAGTTCGCGAACATTTCTGCATTTTTTTTTTCTATTTTGCTCTTGGACAGACGAGGACAATGTGGCACTGCACTCAAGTTTTTTAACTTATATTAACAGTGCCACATACACGGTACAGACAGAAGGTCCCCATTTTTACACCTGGGTGTAGTGAGGAGGGTCGTTTAAAGTGCCTTTCCCAAGGGCACAACGTCGGGGGGCACGGCGGGGATCGAACTCAGAACCTCTAGATTCCGAGCCGAACGCTCTACCAGTTACGCCACGCCCGACGCCACATTTCTGCATTTCAGTAGGATATCCCAGGCCTTGGCTGGCAGGTGGGACATTGGCAGATACCAAACAAGTAAATAAAGGCCGAATGTGCTTAATCAAAATAACGAAAATGCCATAATTCCTTAGTGGTCAATTTCATGCTTGCGAGATGTGTAAGCTACTCAAAGATCAACATCACCATGTGCGGGTTATGTAAATGTGGAGGCCATTTGCATCAGATTGACAAAAGCTCTAAACATGTCTCGTAAATTAATCTCCAAGCAGATCCTACAATGGCATAAAATAGTACCAAACTGGCCAAGGAGTGAGTCAGCCAAGAGGTATCCATTTGCCGGTAGCGAAACAAATTCCTAAGCCGGCTTCACTCCTCTGGCAGCTTTTGATACTATCTTATGCTACCGTAGGATCTGCTTGGAGATTATTGTAAGTCTGATGTCTCCGACCTATTTTTTAATAAATCATTACAGGTGGCAGCGGATCTTCCCATGCAGACCCCGCTGGAGATCTCGCTGGAGCCCCTGCCGAAGGTCCCTGTGAGGACACGTACCGGATGTGTCCCCGGCTGAAACGCCACTGCCGTGATCCTAAGTACCAGGCCATGGTGAAGCACTGCCCCAAGACGTGCGGCACCTGCGGCGGTGGCGAAGCTCCCGATGCAGAGGCTCTCTGTGAGGATATGCACCCGACATGTCCCCGTCGGAAGCGCCACTGTGGCAAGCAGCGTATGCAGAAGCTCTGCCCCAAGACCTGCGGCAGGTGTGGACGTGCCCTCTAGCCAGTACCCGGCTGCCATTGCTGAGTACCCCAGCTTCGTCGAGCAGACATGTAATAAACAAAGCCCACATTATCATGAACATCATCATCGTCGTCATCAACATCCTCATCATCGTCATTATCATCATCATCAACGACTTCATCAACGTCATCGTCGTCATCGTCATCAAAATCATCATCATCGTCATCACCATTATCATCATCGTCAACATCATCATCTTCATCAGCAGCATCAGCATCAACGTTATTCATTAGCCGTCAAGGCTAACAGACTGGGTGTCTGGCTCGCAATGTTACCGAATAAAATTCATCCATGCATGAATAAAGTCGTAACTTCTTTCCTTCGCTAGTTCCCTTCCTGACGCTCTACTGTATTCACATATAAACTACGAACACACACCACCACAAACACACAAACACAACGAAACCGCAGTACGCTCACCACCGTGCCAACGTTGCTGTCGTTACATAACTCCCCACTCGGCAATTATAGAGGGGTGATCTTAACCTCACAGTGCCACCAAATATGATTCTAAGAGACACCCACTCGCGCGCACTCAACTAAAGATCTAACTTTATTAGGACCAGCATACAACAAAAGAAAAATGACAACTGAGAATTCCATGGAGTTCAATTATTGAGCTGGGGGCTAACGTGGGCTCAACGTGGCCTTCATGAGGCCTTCCTACATGTCCTAACGGGCCATCGATTGTAGAATTCAAATAATTTGGCAGGCCTGAGAGTTAGTCCGCGGTAATGGTATGTAACATTTCCCCCTGGAAAATGAGTTGTGAGTTTATTGAGTTTATCAAGATCATAAAATGAAACCCTATGGTTGCCCCCGGGTAGTCTCTAGCAGACTAAACGACGCTGGCTATATCGAGAATATATAGTTTGCCAGGGAAGTGTGGCCAGTGGCCACTACAGGGTTTCATTCGCGTGGACGTCGGTCTCCATACATAGAAAGGCCTCAGAGTGGGAAAGCCTGGTAGATTCCAGGCTCCGTGGGTGCTGACAGCTCCCATGTGGCTCCTGTGATGTCCGTGTGGGAAGTACATCTATCACTGTGGCGACCTCTAGCATTGCCTCCCGTGTAACTGAACCCCTGTGGTGTGCCTTAGATGTGAATGAATGAAGTCTATTTGTTATAGCCTAAGTACCAGCCTGGTTGGTTTACTGGGGAGGGGTGAGAATGGGAGCCTCAGTATAGTTTTTAGGAATGCAAGGCTCAGACTTTCAAGTCAAGTTTGATTGGAACTTGTTGGTACTTTTGGCACGTTTGAATCGCCAGCCAGTACAGCAGTATAAAGCACCACAGACGATAAGAGGATTAACGACACTTGTCAGTTCGGGTTAAGCCGGCACCGATGACAGGGGCTTCGGAGTTCAAGTGCACTGTAAATGAGACACACGTGAGGTACACATGAACCTGACCTCACCCTATATTCTGAATCTGAAGCAACCTTTATACTCACTCGTATGCTTACGGTGGAATGCATAGAACGGACATGGCGTCATGCTCATGTTTGGCCAAAAATAGAGGTATACTATAAGTTGAAAACCTTGCTATGGCAACAAGGTAATGGATATGCATGTTTCTTATGGAAACGTTTGTACAGCACACGCGAGAGGTCACGGCGCACGCGCGAGGGGTCACGGCGCACACGCGAGGGGTCATGGCGCACACGCGAGGGGTCAAGTTCATGGGTCGTCCTGTCCTTCAAGGTCAGAGGAAAAATGCGTCGACGAGTCGACAAACGGCTCAGACATCTGTAGCGCCCAAGATTTCCTTCCGCGGTAGATTTTATCAGTCTCTCAAAGACTTCATGGTTGCTGAAAAATAAATATTGGACAAAAATATTGAATAATACACAAGAGTAGTGAGTCGGTCGTAGCATCGTATGCTTATTCGTTGTATTCGGCTAGTTTAACCTTTTTTCAGCAGCACAGCACAGCTCATCGAAAGAAGAAAGAATAGGATCCCGGTGTGAATGGATCAAATCGATTTGTCCTGATATGCGGCTTGTTCTGTACAAACATGTACACGTGTTTACCGGGTATGCAATACAAAGAAACAAAAACCCATACATACATGCATATATGCAGTATAGTAGGGAGAATTATTGGTTACGGATGAAGACAGGGAGAGAAAAATACCTGAGATACGCCTTATTTCAGCGAGAGAAGAAAGGAAGGAAATGAAAGAATGGCAATGAAAACAACATGCAAGAAAGAAACCAGAACAACATACAAGAGTATGGAGTATAGAAGGAAAGATCGCGAATTTTACCAGACTTTATGGATCTTTAAAGAGTAACGTTAACAAGTGTCCCCGTCGTGAGTTGAGTTTATTTCTAGACGCCCTTTCTCCCCTTTCCCGGGCTAACATTACAGGAAGGCGGTCTGAAACTCCTGACAGTACCGCATGAAACGTGGTGCTGTCCTCACCTGACTTCCTATGAATGAATAGTGACTGGAGATTTGCGGAAATTGGCAACATATGGCGACGTATTTGTAAGGCCAATTGGCTACTGAATCTTCTCTTGCGCGCAGAATACTCTCAGACTGGCAAATTCCTCACTCCATGCGGCCAATTATCTTGGGAACCGCAAAATGAGTCTGATTGTGACATACGGTTTTGATGTCTTGTTCAATTGTCGAGTCGCGTGACAGGAGTGCGTGATGGTTCCGCGTTCAGAAAGGGTGGCATTTTTCCCCAAACATTTGGAAATGACTTTGACTTTATTTAGATTGTAGACAACACAATACACGTATGTCACAGGCAGCGGTTGCTGGTGTTGTGACTCACACGTTAACACATACATAACATTAATACATCGAATACATCGAATAATAACAATGAATACATGCAGTCTAAAACATCATGTATTATCTAAGATATTTGTCTGGCAGTCCAATTAAAAACTTTCTGCTGGAAAGCTGGGCACCTGTTTCACTGTCTGGGGTAGTTGGTTCCAGAGACGGGATGCATATGGTATGAAACTGGACTTGTATGTCTGGGCTCTACAACGAGAAGTGGAAATGCATGCGATCCTAGCCTGTTTCTACACTGATTATTCTCATGACCAGGTTTATATTTACGGTTTGTGTGTTTCCTTCATTGTCTTTTGTGTCATACTTTTTGTTACCGCAAACTGCCCGGCCGGGCCCCGGTTAGGCTTAGGTCACATTTCCAAACCGGGGCCCGGATGTAAAATGCATCAAATTACACCAAATGTCAAAATAAGATTCATGGGCATGATTTGTGTATATTTTTAGGTATACATTATAACTTTTCATTTCCTAAAACATCCCGGTCGGGCCCTGGTTTTGAAATGTGACCTAAGCCTTAGGAATCGTTACCCTGGACAGCGTTTCTGCAGACCGTGTTGGTATGTCCTTGTGATGACGTAGAGCTGGAATTTGAACTTGACACAAGTGACCTTGTGCTGAAGGTCATGCCTGTAACCGTCATTAAGTGAAATGACGTCATAGATGTATTTACACGTAACCACACGCCCCCGGGGCCCGCATGACGTCATCATTTCCTGGGTCAATGTCAATGCCATGGTACACAGGAGAACTGGGGTATGTGGGTTGAGTGAGCCAGTTTGCTGTGGTACTTTCAGGCAAATCCAAGCGAATGTTCCGGCACTAATCTGTAGACAAACTGAATCTCTTACCATTCAAATGATAGTGTAAACACAATGCTGTTAAAAGTTCGAGTCACTTAAAGTCTGGCCGTATTAGGGTACACTAGTGTGTGACGTCACGTCCTCGATCTTGACATTGACGGATCTCTCAAGGTCAGAAACATGGAAGGCCAAATACTGGCCGTATTCACGTGTCGGTATGTAGTGTCTGCAGTAGCCTCGGTCCCAGGCAGTCTCATGATCCAGCTATCTGGCCGGCCAGTTCACTCCTAGGCCAATTAACAACTTCTAGGCTTTTATTCCATGATAACATGGCCAAAGTAACCTTATTACTTTTGCTATTCGGCCAGGCCGGAGTCTGGTAGAGCCTTTGTCAGCATGTCCCGAAGGCCACTTACACCCGTTTGCGTTGAGGAGCTGCTTTGAAAACAGTTAAGCATCCCGGCTAGCATGTCGCTGAACTTACGCCTTTTACGGTAAAGACGCCGTATAACAGACCCGACCCGGCCATTCGGGCTTGTCTCAGGCCGAGGGGCTAAAAATTAATGTTCTCAAACAGCAGCAGACACAGCACCAGCAGAAGGACGCGGAAAGGGAGTCGCGCCACTTTCTGAATCCACCTATGCTGTCGTCGACCGTCGCCTAGAATTTTCGATGTTCGAAAACGTTTCTGTCAGAGAGAAGATCTTTGTACATTTGTATCTTATACCGCATAGGGCCGAGGAAGGCGGTGCCAGTACGGGACGGATTATGAGTAGAATAGAGTAAAGTGTCATACATCCCACTGTGTACAAATTAAGTTAATTCGTTCAGTAATTCTTTCTTTCTTTCATTCTTTCTCAATCAGCTGATTTTTTACCAGTGGTGTCCTGGCGTGAGTACATCCATCCACGACACCCCTTTTAGCGATGGAATCTGAGAAAACGATCTTTGCTTGTGGAGTAGATTTCTCATATGCCATTTTTTTTCTGGCAGTCGACTGTGCCGGCATATGACAAAAAGATAATAATTTTCCCTACCAACCTCTGCTTGGAAAAGACCGGATGCAGTAGGCACGCTTGGGTACAAAGGTCAGTCGAACCGGAAGTCACACGTGTCCGCTGCGGCTCAGCGTGGGGATAGAATGATGGCGGCCGCTTCGCCCAACTTGGGTTCACACATGCGGGAAGAACTGTCCTGCAGCATCTGTCTGGAGCTGTTCACCAGGCCCAAGGTGCTGCCATGTCAGCACACTTTCTGTCAGGACTGTTTGCGAGACCTTGTAGGTGGAAGGAGAAACTTCCAATGCCCAAACTGTCGTCGGCAGGTCAGTCTACCAGGTCGAGGTGTTTTCGGTTTGCCTGACAATCATCTCGTTACAAACCTCTGTGAGGCGCTCCAGAAGCAGGCTACACTGTCAGGGGAAACGGGGGAGCAACCCCAGTCTGGAAACGGGTGCAGCTTTCACCCCGCTGAAGAGGTCAGACTCTACTGTAAACAGTGTAACGTGCCTGTATGTAATGAGTGTTTGGATGAGAGGCACAGCAATCATGCCACGATTAGCATGAAAAAGGCGGCACAAGAGAAGAGAGCTTCGTTTCAAGAACAGATTGCTGAGGGCAGGAACATCTTGGGGACGTACAGCAGTTTTCTCGAAGGTCTGAGAGAGCAAGAAATCACACTGAGTGAGCAGAAACAGCAGGCAAACGACAGCATCAATAAGGCCTTCAACCAAATGGTGCAGAAACTTAAAAATGACAAAGGCCGCCTGTTGATGAAAGTTAACAACAGACACAGCGAGAATCTGAAGGTGTTGCGGAAGAAAAGGGACAGTGTGTCAGCAGACGTCAGGGAACTGTCTGCTGCCTGTGATTCAGCAGAACAAGAACTGCAGCAGGGAGGGGTCAAGTTTCCTTGTCAGGACAACATGCTAACAGTCCTGAGAAAGTACAGAGGAAAAGCAGCACCAACTCCTGTACAAACCCAGTCTGCTGTCTTCCAGCCCACAGACACCCCTGTGCCAGTATTGGGAGATGTGACCTTCCCGTCTGTTCCATCTGCACCAATTCCAGCAGTACCTGCAGCAAGAGTTGCAGGTCATCACTATAGTAGCGAAGGACAGTCAACCCAGCCTCTCCCATCTGCACTAATTGCCATATCAAATGAAGGAGAGGTCTTCATAGCAGATCAGGGAATCCATGTCTTCACTCTGCAAGGTGCATTCGTCCGCCAGTTCCCAACAGTTGTGACATTGTCACGTCGACATGATATGATCCCACAGGACCTGGCCCTAGATGGAGAGGGGAACCTGTGGGTGGTGGGGAAAGCAGTGTCTTATGAGTTTGTTGTGCAGTATAACAAGCAGGGCAGGGTGCTGAGGTGGTTTGACCTAGAGAACACATGGCGCGCCAGAGGAGTTGCAGTGGACACCATGAGGAACAACATCCTCGTCACTCAAGTCACAGGAGGTAATGATAACCTGCAAGGAGAAGTTCAGGTGTTCAAGCCAGATGGGAGACTGGTGAGAACCGTGGGTCAGCAGCAGGGGATGAGGTACCCACGGTACATCACTGTGGACGGGGAAGGGAACATTCTCGTGTCAGACTGCCCCAATAACTGTATCTATGTCTACAATGAGGAAGGACAGCTTTTGTTCCAGTTTGGAGGTGAGGGAAGTGGTAACGGTCAGCTGAGTCTTCCCATGGGCATCTGTACAGACAGGGCAGGTAACATCATCGTGGCGGACAGTATGAACCACCGTGTGGAGATGTTTGACAAGACAGGCAGATTCCTCAAACACATCACTTCAGACAGGCTCACTTCATACCCATTGGCTGTTGCTATGGCACCACAAGGACAGCTAGTGGTCATTGATTGGGGGGAAAGCATCATCCAGGTCATTCCTCCCCGTTTCATCTACAACAACGAGTGCTAAAGATATAACTATTTTGGCTTGCATACTTTTCCAATAATCTGTTTATATGAAGTAATAGTTGCTGTTAAATTGGCGATCTTGTCCAGAGCAGACAGTTTTGATGCTTTCCTAATTACAGGTGTGCCAACAGAATACATCATATGTGGGATAGGTGCATATGTTCATCACTAACAGGAAATAATTTCTTTTTTAAACTATATTGTTTAAAACTCTTTGTAAAACCTATTTTGCTATCAGTATTACTATTACAGTGTTTGTGTAGATGGTTAGTTGAGCTGTTAGTGTTAGAGCTACAAGCTTGTTCTTGCAGGTGAACTTGAAGTTTACTTGTCAGTGTTATGAACTCTGATTTGTACATGTGTACAATGCAGCTGGTTGAGGTTGTTAAAGGAGGCTTCCTCTTGTCCTTTATAGGGTTTTGTTACACTTATTATTTATCGGATTATGATATCGCTTACTAATTTATTTACTACATTTCATTGATTAGTTTTATGTATATTCATACTTATTATTTCGTTAATCTACTTTTGGTATTTCTCTAATTGTTATCACTTAGCTGTTACAGTCGCCAGTGAGGTAGTGTATCACTTACCTCTAACTGTTATACTTATAGTAAGTAGCCATTTGTTGTTATAGTTATTACTTTATTAGCTTATCTTTAGTCTTAATCCTTAGTTGATTGTTTCTTAATCCTTAGTTGACATTTCGTCAGCCAACTATGAATAAATTATCATTTACTCATCACTTGCATTATTTTGTTATTTAATCCTAAGTTACTGCATGTATTGGTTAATATTCTGTTCTCATTTTAATTTCTCAGTTACTATTTCTGGTTTTTCTTTCATGCAGTGGGATGCATACATGCATGTTTCTTTCTTTAATTTTGTATTTATGGACAAAATTGGTCACTGTCTCACACCAGCAGTCTATTTCTTAAATCTGTTTTTATCATGTGTGAATTGGCTATCAGGTAACAGCAGTGTACGCCACATTGGTCTCTAAGTAGAAGTGTGGCTTCTTTTGTAGGTCTTCTCGCAGCATTTGTTTCCATATACAAAACAAGCATCATCATCATCAGTCCCATAGATTAAAACAAGCATATTCGGAATAATACGGAAGCATACATTTTTTGGGAGATCAGTGTTGGGCCATGGGCGGAGATGTCGTCAACGTCCGTTCATACTGCGGTATATGTCATGGATTCAAGCAAATAAGCACGATATTATCGTGTCCGTTTGGCTTCTCGGACATAGCCTGAGTATCATCTTCCGTAGTAACCGCTGGCTCGCGACTTTCGCTGTCGTTCAGGCTATCTCGGACAATGCAGTCACATTCAGCTGTATAACCACCAGCTGACAGACCATGTCTGCCCTGTCTCCGTCTCTACACCCTCCAACTACTACACTGATATACATAACATCACTGAATCTACCCTGGAAGCCAGGCTTTTAACAGTTCTTCCCAAGGATATAGTCTAAATAAGCACCCCGGGGAGGAGTCAAGCAGGAAGAGTTTGCCGGCCTAGGAAGTCGTTTAGCTCAGTATAGTGAGCGAAAGTTTGACAGTTAAGAGAAAGCCAGGCCGGCAAACTCTCCTTGTATGATGAATCTCCGGTGTGCTAAGGTCCTCGGGAAGACCTGCCTTGGCTGCCGAATAGAAGTCTGGTTTCCTCGTATAGAACAGACGACCAGACAAGTTACGTGAACCAGAGGAAATGGGATATTCTATTCATCAAACATTTATCACATTCATCACATACAACTACATGTATATATCACTCACTCGTCGTTTAGAACATTTGACATCTATCAAAGAGACAATATAGTAACTTATATCTATTCAATCAAAGTTCGTCTCTCTAGCTTTAGTTCGATCATGTGCGTGTATACAATGAGTGTCCCGTACACAGTACGAGTCTTTACGCAATTTTAAAGGTACATTTTGTCGTGCAACAACAAAAATGATATGACGATTGCAGCTCTTTATGTATATATTATCAACAACGTCGACATCCTTTGCAAAACAGCGAGGAAGATAAAATAATTTCACAGCGAAAATAGTTTTCTATGGCCGACCGACACGCCTAGCCTCCTTGCAGGCTCTACGAGTCTGTTTTTATTCGACGTCATATCAGTTTTATCTACCCGGCTCCACGTGTCGCTGTGAAGTAGTAAAATTTGCCTAAAAGACAGAAAAGACACCAGAGGAGTTAGCCGGCCCCAAATTACAGTTAGTGACATCCTTAGGCTACAGTTTTGTTGCACTCGTTTTCGTAGTGTAATTCTAAACTTTGTTCCAAGTTCCGTATACACGGATCAAATTTTCAATAACGACTGTCACCTTCTTCAGGATCAATATTTGTTATCTATCGCACTCCTGAGTTTGTTGTATCCAGTCGAATTACAGCGGGTTTTATGAACCCGGAGGCTGGAAACAACGAACTGAATGTGACAGAAACAGCAGAGTCGTAGAGCCTGTAATGCCCCGGTCCGATTTGCGCCCGTTTCCGTAGAAGATGTAACGTTACCCCAGGCCGGGCTCTGAACTTAAGACTCATATCCCGGTGGACTGCCGGATACCGCGGGGTAACTCTCTGTCTTTTCACGATTACGTCACGTCGTCTATTTGCTGCCGATTTTATCGCTGAGTTTTTTTTTTCAATAATCCAGGGACCCGACCATGCCCCAAAATAGCCCGTAGGTGTCACGCCCGAAAGTGCAGAAAAACAGCCCCGTGAACTTTTAGTATACTCGGAGGCGCCTCTCTTCCAAACTGGACCGTAGTATAAGGAGGCGACGTCACGTCGCGTCTTCATCTACTTCCTCTGGATAAGGAACCCCGAGAAGACGATGGCGGGTTCGTTCTTGCTGCCGTCCAAGACGCTGCCGACCCGGAGCTCCGTGTGAACCCTGTCCTTGGCCTGCAGGACGATGACCGCGCCCTGGGCCAGCATCTCGGTCCCGGCCCGACCCGTGCTGTGCGCCACCGCCACCTGTACACACGTAGATAACCAAAAGGCAATATATCTACTAAAAGCACGAAATCCAATCATCATACAAAATATGAATGTGGGAAAGTTCATTAACCACTGCCTATAGTATACATTGTATCATATACATATATATATCACACGGTCCGGAACACCTGTATCGAACATTTTCGCGTCACAGGTATGACATAAAGTTAATTATACACTAGTGTATGTCATAATAAACCTCTACTTGACAGTTTCATTCTTACATACGTGTATCATATGTCAAGCTTTATGCATGCTTGTCCTATTTTCATGCTTGTGCTTTTAAGTGATACGCAACTTAGCCTCATCCTTCTACGCAGGGACATTCAACAGCGAAACCGCCTGTCAGAATGTACCTGCTTATAAATAGTAATGAGCTATATATGCGAGACTTTTGAAAACTAAAAGGCCTATTCTCTGATTGGCAAACAGCTGGTTTGGGTGAGTGGACGTCCGCAGGAACTAAGAGTGACGGTTGAGAAGGCAGGGTACATCCAGACAGGCGGTTTCGCGAGGAGGATGCTCAGCCTATAAGTTACTGCAGGATATCACAGAATAAACCGCTCCTCCGTACTCACCGCCTGCCCGTTCCGCATGAGCATCACGGCGCTGTCCGTGCCCTCCGCCTTCCGCATGCCGAACGAGAAGTAGTACACGCCGCTCACCTGGGCGAGAAGAAAGGGAAAGTGAAAAGGTGAATGTGAGTGTGATTATGAAATATATGATGCGAAAAGTGAAAGGTTAATGTGGTCTCGAACCATCGACTAGAATCGTTCGGCTCACGAGTATGTGAGCTCAAGAATTAGACTTAATGACATTTTCGGCAGTAATACGCCCGATATTCCCTCAATCATCGCGCGATTTTCAGTGATCGGTCGACTTTCGTGGGTCCCAAAGCCTCATACTATGATTGTGTGATACGTGGGACTTTCCGGTCATATAGATAAGGGCGGTCCTCTTCCGATTTTGAAACGGACGGGGCCCATTCAAGTTCAGCGCTTGATCATAACTCCCGACCTCCAGGTCCAAGGACAGGGTCACTAACCCCGGGGACTACGTCTACGCACCTGGCAGACGAAGACGCCCGTCGACGCGTCGAAGTCGTCGGCGACGTTGGCGGGCGTCTGGTCGAACGTGACGACGATGTTGCCGTCCATGGCGGCCAGGTCGTGCGCGCGCACCGCCGTGAAGGCAGGCAGCCCGTTGTTCCTGGAGCCCACGATCTGCCCCACCACGCCGAGCTGGAAGGGCAAAGAATACCAATTAAAATCCGTATTCAAGATAATGTAATGCAAATAGGCAAGTTAAGGGTGCCATAATCTTTCAGGCCATAACTACCCACAGAGAAGCCCGATACGTTTTCTATACGACGGAAGAGTGCGGCATCACGTCGAATGACGCCAGGTTTATATAGGGACTGATCAAATCAAAGTAGGGATGGCATCACTCACTCATTCATTCATTAACTCAACTCAACTCACCCACTCACTCACTCACTTACTCGGTCCAATAGTCATAGTCCTAAATATGGGATCTTTTTTACAAAATCTAAAGAACTACATTTATTTTATCATTTCCTGCACTGTCTCGTCAATATAAGATTTCATTTACATTTTCCAATATGGATTCTATAAGTCCTTTAACAATACGAACACTGAAGTATGAAACTACACCCTGTTGCATGCACATATCAGTCAGTGCCCTGTACCTTGTGCGCCCTCCTGGCGGCGGCTCGGCGGGCGGACGAGCGGACCTTCTTCCCGCTGCCGCGCACACCGGGCGCGCCGTGCTCCTGCAGGTTAGCGGGGGCGTCAGGCTTGCCGAGCACTGAGGGGAGAGACAGAGACAGAAACATATGGTCACCTGCGTATATACGTACAAAGCATACAAGGATCTGACCCTACGTTTGCGTTTTTCTTCTTTTCGTGTCTTCACCTTTGCTACACTCTTGCCTCTTTCACTCTGCGTTTGCGTTTATTTATTATCATAATCTTTTATCAACAGTGACATAAACAAGAGCACTGAGGTCAAAGAGAGAGAGCAACACATATATAAACATCATGTTCTAATGACGGGGAGTTGCGCTCCTAGAAGGCCTGCAAAGGAGGTAAGAAAATTGTTGTCCATGTAGATATGTACCCTTAAGACTAGTAAATGTCATCTCCCCGGCATTAGAACATGGCGTATGTGTAAACATATATATATAAAGGAGGCTAGGCTACAAACGTTATTCCACTGACTGTATCTAACTGTGCGGCCTTATCTGTGTCATATGGTCATATGGTGAGTCATTGACATTGATGTCAGCTGTGCGTCGCCATGGCAGCGGCCAGAATGACATTGATATCAGCTGTGCGTCGCCATGGCAACGGAAAGAATGACATTGATGTCAGCTGTGCGTCGTCATGGCAACGGTCAGAATGTTGTACGTGTCGCTATTCGTGACATCCGAGGTCACCGTACAGTCATTCAACACAAATATAGAATCAGACCCAGAAACAACTACAAGTGCATATACATTAGGGGGGGGGGGATTTGTTTTCAACAACACGCATGACGAGTGTTGCTTTTTTTTGCGCTGTACAACCATCGTCATTGACTTCGAGCGATAGCGTGGATTTGTTTCAATGCATTTCGATATCTCTACAGATAAGGAAAACGTGGTAAGGAGGCTACCCTCCGCCAGGCCTTCACACGAGGTTATATCGATAGTAGAATTTGGGGAAAATAGGGTGACTATCTCTTAGTAACATTTCCCCTTGTGTGAGCAAATGTAACTCTATTTTGTCCAACCTGCCATGGTAAATTATTCTGCTTATAGCCAGCGTAGTTAAGTATGGATGTAGAGACTATAAGAAAGCCTTGCCTACCCCGTTCCCGTTTGCTGTCCGCCGTAACCCCCATGGGTCCGCTCGGCCTGCCTACTCTCCCGGGCCCGTGCGTTCTCACCGCGCTGAACCGGTAAACCTCCGGGTCATCCTCGCACACGCACTTCAGCTCCTTCCCGACGCCGACGTCAACGCAACACACAAGGAGCACTACGACGGCAGACAGGGAGAACTCCTTCCAAGACGTACCCATCTTGACGACGACGTAGCGCCTTGCTTCTAGGCTTGGGATCTGCGTAACGGCAGCGGAATGCGTGAAACTGTAGATCAGCGGAGGAAACTCACACCCGAACCGTGCCGCGCTCAGACGCCAGTACGTGTCAGTTTTAATTGCCGCCGACATTCGCACAGAATTGATATGGACATGGCGAACTGACGAGTGCACGGCACTGCCTGGCCTGGTAACCATTCTCAACAGGCCGGCTTAGGCCTGGGTCACATTTCTAAACCGGGACCCGGGCGGGCAGCTTTCGGGAGCGAAAAGAATGTCATAAAAGACATCAACATACTCAAAATGTCAAAAGAAGATTCATGGGCATGATATGTGTATATTTCTATGTATACATTTTAATTTTTCATTTCTTAAAACATCCCAGCCGGGCCCCGGTTTGGAAATGTGACATAAGGCTTAGGCCCTCTATTTCAAAACCGGGGCCCGGCCGGGCAGATTTCTGGAGCGAAATGTACGATATAAAACGACACCAAACTACACAAGACGGAAAGAGAAATAGTAGGCATTAATTAGTGAATATTTTTTTACGTATACATTACTATTTTTCGTTTCCGCAAAAAGCCCGGCCGGGCTCCGGTTTGGAAATGTGACGTTAGGCTTGCGGATGATAATTACCGGTCCAAGTCCTACAGTAACTGTTAAAGCAATGAAATTTTTCTGACATCTTGTCTTTCCAGCCGACCTTGATAATACTGCAAGTCCGTGAGCGAAGTAATTGAAACCAAACCCGTAAAATCCTCCGGATTACTCTGGTATAACTGAGCAGGGGGACAACACTCCTAGCCTCTACCAGGCTCCGCGACTCGGTGGTCTAACAGTAGAAATTGGACAAATAAAGTCTACTGTACGTTATCATACGTGAGAAAATAACTCCTCTGGCCGACAGACTCCCCTAGCGTGCTATTGACTTTACTTGTCCAATTTCTACAATTAGACCACCGACCCGCGGAGCCTGGTAGAGGCTACAACACTCCAAACACCGTGGAGATGCCGGACAGCTCCCCATGGAGTGGTTACCAGGCAGGCTAGCCCCCGCCCCATTCCTGCAGACATAGTTCGGGATCGGTTGTCGCTACTGCGGACGGATAACCGTGTTTGTTGGCCCGGTGGGGGAGGGAGAGGCGACTGATTTGTCGTCCAGAGGACCCCTCGTGTGGCGCACTGGCGTCAGGCTTCAACTTCAGCCTAGTAAGCATGCCGTCAGTATATGTCAGACAATGCCAAATTACATTTTATTCTCAGAGGTTCCGCATTGTTACTTTCTGTGTACAACTTTAAAACGATGCAACTCACGCAAACTTACATTGAGGATACTAAGCGCTTCTAGCTCTACATGACTGTATCAGTCAAGTAGATATAGAAGTCTCAACACTACTTTTGTTAATTCTCTTTTTCACTTGCACTTAATTATGCTAATTGGTACTACTGTATGTCTTGGGGTGGTGGGACATGGCGCACTGATATGTTGACCTAAATTACCTAAGTTATTCATTTGTATTTTGTTATGTGGCGCTGTTAAAATAAGTTGTTAAACTTGAATGCAACGGCACATTGCCCTTGTTATGCGTATTTTAATAAAGAAAAAAAAACACGCCATCGGGAGCTCTCCGCTGCTAATTACCGTATCGCTGTTGCCTTTTCAAACGGTCGTTGCCTTTGTCGTCAGAATAATTAGTTCTTGGCGACGAAACAGACCAACAGGTGTCACTGACGTTAAAATGATTGACGCAGCCACCTTGATCATACCTGATGATCAGTAGTGATAGTACTTGTAGCCTGGTTACCATACCCCAGCCCGATCTCAAAGTACTTGTCGTGCACAATAGATATTTTTGAGATCCGGCTGGGGTATGGTATTTTTGAGATCCGGCTGGGGTATGGTATTTCTGAGATCCGGCTGGGGTATGGTATTTTTGAGATCCGGCTGGGGTATGGTATTTTTGAGATCCGGCTGGGGTATGGTATCCAGCCTCAAGCATAGTCACTTTCACTTTATCACTAGTGCACATCCTAAGCCTGTCCCGGGTTACATTTAAACATCAACGTTAGGAAAAAACAGAATAATGATCGCATCATTTTCGGTTTACTGCTGTCAATACTTTTTTTCATCTATGGACCTTAAGGGTGATCAATTTAGTAATAACTGACTACAATGATTTAATTTCACAATCCTGGGAATTTTCCGTTCATTTGCAGGAAATTTCAGCTCGCGTGAAAATTTGACGGACAAATGTCGCGCGCTACTCTCCAAGCAGAGGTTGGAGGTGAAGATTGTGACAGTTTCATCCCACCAATTGCAACCTTTGCTTGGAGAGCAACGCGCCCTTGCTTACTAACCACAAGCTCTGATTGACAGCTGCAATTGGTCCAATGGGCCGGTCATGTCCGGCTTTGTTGTGTTGTTGCCAGACAGTCCCCACAGCCTCGTTAGCGCAGTAGGCAGCGCGTCAGTCTCATAATCTGAAGGTCGTGAGTTCGATCCTCACACGGGGCAGATTTTTTTCCTTTCAATTTTTGGAAAATATGAAATGTCGCAATCGGTGATCATGACAATGGAATCTGCCAACCGTCATAACCGATTTTCAGCGTAAAGTTTAGTATTTATACCAGATCATACCGCCTGGTCGAAAAGTAATGGGGGACTTTGTCCAAGTTAGGAATAAAAGCCCACATATGTAGTAGGAGTTAACTGGCCTAGGAGTGAACTGACCGGCTGGATAGACTGCCAAAGACTGACTCAAATCCCATGAAAACTTATTTGTCCATATTTCGCCAAATTCTTCTCTTTTGACATCCAGCTGACACGTCTAGTAAAAACCCTGCCACAGAAATAGTCACCCATGGCCTCCAGACCTTGTGCAGACCATGGTTGAGAGTAAGTCGTTAACAAGGTTTGCTGGGGTTTAGAGTTAGCATATTCGTATTCAAAACTTTTTTCTTCTTGATTTTATCATGCCTATTGGCATTCCGGCTTACCAACGCGGGATCTCAGACAGTCACACTGTAGAGCCGGGTTCACACGTACGTCCAAGTCCGTATGAGGTCCGTACAGCACAAGGCTACACAAGTCGCTGGGAAATAGTAGAAATTGGACAAATATAAAACATATAACATGCCAAAGGTGTTCGCTGTCCGAGGAGTATGGTTTGCCTGCATATTTGTCCAATTTCAATTACTTTTCGAGCTCCATACGGACTTGAATACATACGCACGCGTGAACCCACCTTAAGGTCGTACGTGACCTATTTTGACAAATTGTGGCTCCACAGGCAGACAAGTGCTGCGGATTACAGCTCCGATCCTGTTAGCTCATTTCCGACGGAGGCTGGCAAACTGGTCCAAGTCCATTACAAAGGGCAGGGCAGGAGTTTGGAACGGATGCCGCCATTCGGCGATCAACAAAGTGTTATATCCAAGCAGATTCTACGGTAGTATAAGATAGTATCAAAGGCTGGCAAAGGAATGAAGCCGGCCTGGGAGTGTGTATGGCTACCGGAGCCAATGCACACTTATAGGCCGGCTTCACCTCTCTGCGAGCATTTGATACTATCTTATGCTACGGTAGGATCTGCTTGGAGATTAAACAAAGCAAGCCTAAGTCGTCTAGAGATGTCGCTAACCACTAGACCATACCACATTACTTTGCGTCCTATGTCCTGTTGTCCATGCAAGCCGACTACAAAGGTAGAAAAAATGAGATCGGGCATGTCTTGGGATGCGAATGTGTGACAGGGGCTCATAACGGATGTTCGGATAAAGTATTTAACAAAACCAATTCCCTTGATGTCTGACCTTCATCGCAAAATCAAGAACAGGTCTGCGGAAATTGGCCCAAAGGTGAGACGCTTAAGACGGAAATACGGGCCAAGTCTTCAAGGTGCCGACTTGTAACACCTAATTGTCTTCAAACACAAACAGGTGTTCCTCAAGCCCCCTTAAGCTGCAGGTTGGCAACATTGAGTGTGAGCTGGGCTACATCTTGACTTCACCACCAGCATCAAAGCTGATGTGTTTGTAGGTAACATGCATGACTGTGACCCGTTACTGACGATGGCCAGGTTCCCAGTAGCGTTAGAAGTAACAGTAGTAAAGGTGGTTTGTCATAGCCTCTGACAGGGTCTGTGGGTCGTGCACTGACTCCTATGGCCGGTCGACGCCATTCACTCTTTGTCCAATATCTACTATTTGTCCAGCGCCCCAAGAAGCCTGGTCTTTTGTCACTTTTCTTGTTAGTTGCTGGACAGTTCAAACTTAAATCAATACTTAAAAATTATCAACTTCTTCCTTCTTTACCAGACAAATCTGCGGTCGGTGTTCCCACATGGCCGTTTTTGCCTACTATGTTGTTTTCGTGAATTCCAGTGTAGCAGACAAGAACACTTATTCATTTTGAGCAGGGGTACATTCTTCTAGCCAGGGCTACTGCCTGACCTGCTGACACCTGGTACCTTGTAATCCCAAGCAGAATCTGTCACTTACAGTTAAAACAACAGGATAATTTTATTGGTGCTACAACACAATCAAGAGCTGTAAAGAACTTGTTACTTCTATGGTATGGATTTAAACAAATATTGTTATTTGTGTCAACATTGATACATGTACTTTTTCCTTCATTCTTTTTATTTGGAATGTAAACATTTGTAATACCCTTTTTTTATAATATACTTGTAATACCATTTTTTTTGCATAAAGACAAGATGTTGTACATTTTGTACTATGATGTTAGGCTGTTTCTTGATTTTTCTTTTTTAAGTTAAAACAATGGTCAGTTTAATTTTTGTTTTGTATATTACAGTATGTTTATTTTTGTCCTAATTTTTATAGTTAAAGATACATGTATGAGACTTCCCAGATCAAGTGACCAGTGTTAAATATCTTCCAGTAATTTCTTAGGAAGTTCAGATGAAGGAGAAGACATCACCTGTAATGGTGTTAAGGTTGTTTTTTTTTAAAATTCTTTCTCCATCCACGACTAAGTCTGGAGTATGTCCATTATTGTAACCAGGAATATAAACATCCTTCTATAGGCATATGCGAGTTAATATTTCATAAATTCAAATTTCATGAAGTTAATAACCTAATGTGAAATATCTTATTTTTCATTTTTGGGGACGTTTAGATGAAAGAGAAAAATTCCCAAATTATTTCGTTTCTCCATCCTCCATCCACGACCAAGTCTGCACTCCGTCCATCGTACCCACTACACCACAAACATCCCTCACACACAGCGTAAACGTTAGTCCTTGTTGAAAGCAAACGCCGACAGTTTGCTGTTGACAGAGGTAGAGAGCGGCTTCTTCTTCTTAGCCTGGCTGCTGGAGTCTTCAAGTGTTTTGTCTCCCTTAAGACTCTCGTCGTCTCCTTGGGAGGTTTCTTCACTTTCAGACTCACGCTTCCTTTTCTTGAGGTCGGCGTCTTGAGATGTCGTCTCAGACATCTGTTTGGCCTTCTCGTTCCAGTCCTGTGTGAGGAGGGAACAGAAGGAAGAACAGTTTCATGACAATAAAGTATGGAAAAAAGGCAAGTAAAATATTGGTCCATGCGAAGATCTCCTATTCATACTAAAGAAAAGAAAACTGAAGCGCTACATTTGTATGGCCATGTGTCACGGCCACTGGGACTAGCAAACAAGGTGGGATTTTTGTGCTCGTTGTATGCTGTATTCTGTGAATGCCAATTCTCATGGTTTATTACAAGAGCCAACAAACAAGAGACCAAGGAAATTCTGAAGGCTGTTTTTTACAAACACTATGTCCTGTAACCGACAGCACATAGCAATAGCTGTAGATCATAAACTTGCTGTATGTAGGAAAACATTGTATACAGTAGGAAATGCAATGGAATCTTAAGATTCACAGTATCAAGGAAAGCTAACAGGCTAAATGGTGTATCGAAGTATCCAAAGCCTGGGTGCCATTCTATTTCTACTGGGGCACCTTGCACTTGCTACCCTTTTCAGGGGGTGTGCGGCAGTAATCTGATGGCACCCAGGCTAGGCAGGTAAGGCCTTAGGACCACACAAACCCAGCATAATGTTTAACATGTGTAACCCAATTCCAATCTCTACAGTAGGTATTTACTCAGGACATGTGCAGTAATGCTTAACAAGTCTGCTCAATCCCAAGAGAATATTACTAAGTATTCCCTCTCCCAGCAGGACATGTGCTATAATGGTTAGTTCTGTTGTCAAAGGGTCTTCATGATACATGTACTCACATTGTTACAAGATTGCAACCCAATTTCAACATGCGCCATTGCAACACTTAACAAAGCTACTAGTAATCCATCTGAAGAGAATTCCTTCTCCCTAGGATGACATGTCGTAATGGATAGTCCTGCTGTCCTGTGAAGGTCTCTGTCACAACTTTGCAGGCCAATTTTAATATGTTGCTAACAGCTACAACACTCAACAAATCCATCCCAAGCCTGCGAGCATCTGGTGTTCCCTCTCCAATGGTGTGTCTTATAACACTGTAAATCTTGGGAGTGGCTGGTAGTTTGTCCACAGTTTTGCTAGGACTCCTCTGCCGCAAACATAGCAT
>NC_049979.1:3724895-3850273 GCF_000003815.2 Branchiostoma floridae
ATCACAAAACACAGTCAGCAAAAAGGTTCTATCTTTAGCCCAATAGCAGTCACACAAGCAACAGCCAACAGGACATGATTTTAAGAAACAGTCAGACATATCAGGTATCATTCACTACTTTCCGCCAGTGACATTTGCCACATCTTATTACCTGGCTGTCTAACCTCCATGGTGGTGTCTATGTTTAGCTCCATGTCCTGCTTTACATTACCTCCCAGGGCTCAAAATACTTTTTTCTGCATACCTGCACAGGTGCAGGTAACATTGAAACTTGACTGCACCAGACAAGTTTAACCTGCACCACTTTAAAGTGGAAGTATGGATCATTCTAAAATTGTTCATTTTGTTATCTTCGCCAGCGAAGATTATAAGATTGCTTACTTGGGTCTGTATGTAGGTCAACAGCATATAAGTCGAGAAATTGTGGATGGAACTTTTTGATTTTTTGTAGGTGTGTAGCGGTTGTTGAAAGGCATGCCTAGTTTGAAAATGGTTTACCTGGCGTTTTCCTACGGTACAGCAGCGACCTTTGTATTTTTTCGAGGTTTGTTTCGAGAAGCATAACTCAAAATGCAGCTGGGCGATTTCTACGATATTTGGCAGGTGTGTAGCGGTTGTGTAAAGGATTGTCATGTGCGAGAATGGTTTAGCTAGCTTTTACCTATGGTGCTGTAGCTGGCTTTGTATGTAATTGCGTTTGTCTGTTAACACGATAACTCGAGATGTTCTACATGGATGCTAATGATATTTTGTTGATAGGTAGGGGACACAGAAAGGAAGGTCAAGTTCGATAATGGGCCTCCTAGCAACTTGTTTTGGTACTGCAAGTGAGCGTCAAAGCTTGCGCCTAACTTTTCCAGAAGTGCCATGTTCATGATTTTTAAGTGGTGGATAGCTGTTGGGACTAGGAGTGAATGGTGTAATTTTGGGCCCCCTAGCAGCTTGTTTGGAACTGCAGTGGGTCTTATAGTTTGTAACTTTTAAAAAGGATAACTGCAGAGGGGATTGATGGATATTCTTTGCTTTTGGTAGGTAGGTACTTAGGGTGATTATCAACATAATGAGATGCTAATTATGTAAATTGCGATCTACTTAATATAATTACTTTGGGATTCTTATCATGGAGAGAACGACATCCCTTACAAAAGTGGTGTGCAGTGCAACATGACACTGGCACCATTGTCACCCTAGTCCAGCACTAATGTGTGGACCATTAATCTTCATTTATCATTCAAGCCCTTCAGACAGAAGCAGAAGCCTGATCTCCTTTCCCTGACAAGGGCCAGTCACACCAAATTAACCCCCTGCCCTCAGTCTCCGGGTCTTAGCACAGACAAATCAAAGGTGGAGCAGAACTAATCGTCATGCCATGGCAGGGTGTTACACGCCCGCCTGTTTGAAGCATAAGACATGGTCACGTAAAAAAAGATTAAAACATCGCGGTGGGCCAAATCAGGCTGTCAAAGGTGCCAACGTAATCCTCATGAGTTGTTCGATCGCATACAGTACGCTTAATGATTCAAATACTATTTCGGGATGAGATTTGAAGAGTCAAAGTTGGCCTTCAAACTGGCTCTTTTTGCCTGATTTTGGCCTCGATTTCACACTGCATGGGGGTTTCCGTGCAACCGATTACGACAATATCATATACTTCCGGGTTGTACAAGTGCGGTCATAGAACGCGGGTGGTATCGTATCTTGTCTCGGTTTGTGCTAGGTTGTAGAGGAGGATCTAAGTAAGGCTTATGAATATACTAATACTTGGAGATTAGCAATTACTATGCCTGTCAATCAGCTATTTTGTCTTTGCGGGGCTATGAATGGGGGGATCTGAGTAGCCTGACGTGATAGCCAGGCCAGGTAGACTGTGTAAAATACCTCTGCCTTAACTCGCGATTGCAAAACTTTACTTACTATTTTCATGAGATGGACACAAACATTCACCAAGGCGGGGCCGTAACAATCCTTACGTATGACCCTTAGGTAACCCTTAGATGACCTATTATCTAATATATAGGCCAGTCACTCAAAGTTTGTTTATTATTTCTTTTTTTACGAAAAGACTGCAATGTACATTTTGTAGAGTGAAATCTTATATAAAACTAAAGACCTAGCCTAACCTAGCCTAACTAAAGACCTTACATCCAGCTTTGCTATATTAACATCTCGTATTAAGCTGTATTTGGTGCTTATCCGGCCCATTATAGCCATAATTACATACATTAATCATTCAAAAACAACGACCTTCGATAAAGAATGTTTATTTGGCGAAGATGTGTGTTCGAGGAACTCTAGTTTTTTATACTCCAAAGTTGGTAACAGTCAATGCTAATAACAATCAATATACAGCTACATTATAGGACATTTATATATAAAACCCAGTACATAGACCAGTACAGGTCAGGTGCAGGTAGACAGCAGAAATACCTGCACAGCTCCAATTTTACCTGCATTAACCTGCATCTGCAGGTGGTATTTCGAGCCCTGCCTCCTGTATTGTGTCAGAACTTCCTACCGCCCTCCTTGGGTCAACCCCCAAAATAAACATGCCAAAACATGAAACTGTAGCACCAGGATTCCCAGAACCAATTTCAGGCTCAAGGTGACATGTTTGACCTTGTAATTGTTGCCTGGGGAGGGGGGCGGTCTCCACCTGCTCTTGGTTTGTCATTAAGAAGGTTGAAATGTCTTTAAGACAGTGTGACTGATTCCTTCAGCACCTGTTCCTGGAGTCAGTAGCAGAAAGAAGGCCAAATCTTCCCAACTTTTTCTCAAAAACCTTTTGAGAATGGTTTGATATTGTGATCATATTATGAATGAATTTTCGGTAACTTTGAATTTGAAAAGTTACTGGGAAACTCTGATAAAATCATATGAAATTTATTTGTTTGTGACTTTAAAAGGAAGGGCAGAAAAATGCGCCGAGAAAGAGGGTTTGCTCTTTCAAAGGGCATGCAATAGTTGATTGTATGTTATGTGTAATATCATATATAAACAAAAAGTTCTGCAGCTATACTACCATAGACAGCTGCTAGGAGGTCCATTTTAAAACCTTTGTTTTCTTGACCTCTACCATCCTACCAATCATCATAAGGATCCATCCACAGCTTCTTGGGTTATGCAGTCCTTAAACAGACACACAAACTGCACCAGAAACATAACCTTGTTGGCAGAGGGAACAAGTTGACAAAGTACTCTAAATGCATTTAAGTTTGCGGAGATTTAATTTTGCGGTAGCACCATGCACTGTAGTCTCTTACTGCCGTGGAAAAATGTTCGCGGTGGTTTCAAATTCGCGGTGAAGCGGCCGCCGCGGAAACCGCAAACACTAAACCACCGCTAAAGTTTCTGCATTTACAGTAACTATCAGTACCAGCCTGCCCCACCCCCTGTTGCCTATCCACTGTTCAGGTGACAGGCGTTTAGACTGAACATCCGGCTACAGGAAGTATCGGTGCACTGCAGTCTGTCCTGAGAAGCTATAGGGGTCAGATCAAAAGGGTCAAGTACACGTGTCAGAAGTCAAGTAAACTACCAGAGGTCACCACATCAAATGGAATTGACCTGTGACCCATCAGACCACCATGGGATCAGATGTGGGTTAAATCGTTTGTATGGTGCCCTGTAGGGGCGTTCTTCTCTTTACCTTGTGGTTATAACCTCTTCTCATGACTTGTTGCAGCCTAACACAACACGCAAGACTTTACTCAAGATGTTCAGGGCTTGAAATTCCTACATGCAACATGCAGTTTGCATGCCGCTTGTAAAAATATGCTATTTAAGTTAAAACAAAAACTCATGCTGTCACACTCCATATCACCTCCAGAAGAATTGAGCTTTGGACATAAAGCTAACGTTTTATTTTGAAATGCTTCATGGTTAAAGAACTTAAAGAATCTGCATCTACTTCTGAAAGTGTAACATGACAGTTAAAGTATTACATGTAGATGGATCATGTTAAGAATTTGCATGTGAAATTTTGCATGTAACCCCCTCCCCCCAAAGTATTTCTAGCAATGAAAACCCATATCTTCCTGCAAAGCTTGCAGACCTCTAACTACAATATGGTATACACATCAGATCTGTGTCCCTGTCATGTCAAACCTCTGTTTGCAAAGCTTGCCTGTCAAGTTGTGCTAACCTTGGGCATGACGCCTGCCCTTGGTTTTGTCCTTCCCAATTTTGAATCACAGACTCCATGCCGTGGACAAGAAAAGCCTTTTATGAAACAGAAATCCAGTCCGACTGACTGACACAATTAAAACAGGAAACCTCGTTTCATGGACAAGTTTGGGCATTTCAGGCCAAGTTATCGCTTGTTAGAGAAATCAAAATATACTGGAGGTCTATATGCGGATGTTATGTCTTATTTCCAGCGGTATGTCCCTGAAATTTGGGCTAATTTTGTCGCTTGTTTACCTCAAATAAAGAAACCAGCCCGAAGGGAAGACAGCAGGACTGTTTATAGGCGAGCTGTGCTAAGAGTAGCGCCCACTGCCTGAGGGGGAGAATGGTTTGCATCTTTAAGATTCTCTCTCTAAGTTTCGCCACGAGCCAGCGTCACATTCCAGCACTCCACTGCTTCATCAGTGAGTACCGTAAGTCCTGATATGTGTGCAGTGGTTTTGTTATCTTTACCTTCATGGAACGGAAACATAATGTTTCTTTTCTCTAATTCTTCTTCTTCTTCCATTCCAAACAAATAAGGTCAATGAAAGTGAGCTGGAAAGTGAAAGTGACCCACCTGCAGATAAAGGTGAAAGTGAGCTGGAAAGTGAAAGTGACCCACCTGCAGATAAAGGTGAAAGTAAGATGGAAGGTGAAAGTGACCCACCTGTAGATGGAAGGTGAAAGTGAGCTGGAAAGTGAAAGTGACCCACCTGCAGATAAAGGTGAAAGTAAGATGGAAGGTGAAAGTGACCCACCTGTTGATGGAAAGTGAAAGAGAGCTGGAAAGTGAAAGTGACCCACCTGTAGATGGAAGGTGAAAGTGAGCTGCAAAGTGAAAGTGACCCACCTGTAGATGGAAGGTGAAAGTGACCCACCTGTAGATGGAAAGTGAAAGTTAGCTGGAAAGTGAAAGTGACCCACCTGTTGATGGAAAGTGAAAGAGAGCTGGAAAGTGAAAGTGACCCACCTGCAGATAAAGGTGAAAGTAAGATGGAAGGTGAAAGTGACCCACCTGTTGATGGAAAGTGAAAGTGAGCTGGAAAGTGAAAGTGACCCACCTGCAGATGGAAAGTGAAAGTGACCCACCTCTAGATGAAAGTGAAAGTGAGCTGGAAAGTGAAAGTGACCACCTGCAGATGGGAAGTGAAAGTGACCAACCTGTGGATGGAAGGTGAAAGTGAGCTGGAAAGTGAACTGAAAGTGACTCACCTGTAGATGGAAGGAACATAAGCTGGAAAGTGAAAGTGACCCACCTTCTGTTCCTGCTTGTCCAGTTTTCTCCACCCTCGGATGGCCAGCTGGAACAGACCCGCATCGCTCTCCTCCGAGTTCTCCTCCTGCAGGGTGGCCCGCTCCTGCTCGAACCACAGGTCAAACCCCTTCACTACCCTACACAAATAAACAAACAAACAAACATATAATCAGACAACAAATTTAACTCAAACCACAGGTCAAACCACAGGTCAAACCCCTTCACTACCCTGAGCAAACAAACAAACAAACACATAATCAAACAAACAAATACAACAAACCACAGGTCAAACTCCTTCACTACCCTATACAAACAAACAAGCAAACAAACAAACAAACACATAAGCAAACAACAAATACAGCCAACACAATCCGCAAGGCCTGACATACATTTATCTAACCCTCTCGCTGCTACCTATCCCTGTATAGCTAACAGAGAACTGGTGGCTAAATGTTAACTTCTTGGGATTGTGTATCATTAGTTACTGAAGAATCCTACTGACTTCTTGTTTTCCTCCTGGTCCTCTGAAGACGTCTTGGGTTGGTTCTCAGGCTCCTGCTTCCTGGGTTTCTTGGCAGCCATGAGTAAGGTGCTCTGGGTCTGAGGAACAACAGGGCAGAAACAGAGTTAACCTGGTCGCCATTCTCTGCTGGTCGGTTTAGGGATGTTTTTTGTACCTGACGTAGTGTGCTAGGCTCTGACCTGTTTCAGTCAGCTGGTCTGGTTAGCTGCCCATTGAGATTTTGCAACCAGAGTGGTTTCAGCTGGCCTTTTGAGTTTACACCGCCATCGGAGCAAAAAAAAATTCTAAAACCAATGAACTAATGAACTGGGTGGGCCGGCTACACTCGCAGCCCTTATCTTTTTCCTAGACTTTTTCAAGTTTTTGCAAATTTTTTTTTTTTCAAAATTTTCTTTCACTCTGTGACTCCATATTTTTATTTAAAAATCCGAGAACCAACAAATTAACTTGGTGACACCCCAGCTCTTATCAAAGAAAAGTTTTGTGGGTCAGACAGAAGGCTTATCTGGTAGTGATCTGCGTTGTTTTTGGACAGCCTGAAGTGACGTCTGGTTGAGACGACTCCAAACTACTGACAGAAGGACACAAACAGAAGTGACAGAACTCTGACTCTACCAACACCCACCTGTTCCCAATGTTGTACTGGGCACTTTCCCAGCCAGGTTTGTCATGGTGTAGGAGGTTTCCTTTGTACTTTAATACAACTTCTATCCTACATGACATTTTTCTATATGCGTATCAAAGTGTTATTATTTGTCAATGTCATTTTTTTATCGTCATTTCTTCCTGAAGGTTCACGGACATCACTTTCGTTGATTACCATTTACACTTGTTTGATTATATGTAACGCTGGTTAACCTTTATCCGAGGGTAACCTATATTCGTTGTTTGTAAAAAAAAAACGTATTTAGGGATATGAAGTCAATGGACAGTGATTTCAAATCGGAACATTTTGAAAATATGGCAAATTTGAAACCACAGTCCACAGATTTAATACTCCTAAATGTGCTGTTTTTAAAGACAACGGATAAAGGTCATCCCAAAAATAAAGTTGAACTAGTGTTATATATACAGGTATATTAATTCTAATCTTTAATGTAAATTCTAATTCAGACGGGGATCAAGAAAAGGAGCTAAAACATTCAGTCACCCCTGTCTAGCTGCCCTGTGTCTGATACGTACCATACACACACCACATGGGACTGTTACATTACCTTATGTACCAAAACCTCTCAGACTGACAAGAGACACAAATACAAGTGGCAGAACTTCAATAACATTTGTCTCTTTCCACAAACCAACCTGCCAGCTTTCCCAGTTGATTATTTAAGGGAGAATGAAGTGACTAAACTACACTGTTCTGTATTGACATCTTGCTAAAAAAAATCTACATGGGGGCCTAAACTCGTAGATGCCCTAAAAGCTCAACCAGACCATAGCATATGTCGATGTAGGTTAGACATCCAGGTAATAAGATATGCCAAAAAGTAGTTACTCAAGCAACTGGATATGGTCAGATGTTCCAGAGGGTATCCTCTATATATCTTCTTTGACATTGACTAACTAGTCAACTAACTAGTTTGGGTATAGTCTGACAGTTTCCAAAATCATATCCAGTTGCTTAAGTAACTGCTTTTTGGCAGACCATAGCATGTCCAGAACTCAAAACCAGAAGTTCTGCTGTAGTGCTGTAAGAAGCTGCAAGGAGGCCTAAATTCTAATCATGTCGAGGTTTTATATTGAAAAAGTTTAAACTTTGTTCCAACACAAAGAAGGGACTCAAATTCTCGGTCGAGCACTCCGACCTTCTTCAGATGAAATGATTCGCTGACCAACCCTCGTTGAACCGGGATGGTGGCAGGTTTCGCCTTCCCGCCATTTATGATTCGCTGCTACCTGACGTCATCCGACGACTTCCGGATTAGTCAGCAAATCATTTCATCTGAAGAAGGTCGGAGTGCTCGACGGAAAATTTGAGTCCCTTCTTTGTGTTGGAACAAAGTTTAAACTTTTTCAATATTGAATTTACCAACACAGATGAGCTTTCATTCGGATGTCGAAGTTTATTCACAAATTTGGTATCCAGACAACCCATCTAGGTCTTCTCGAGTTATGCTCATCCATAGACATTTATACAAACACACAAATGCTACCAAAAACATAACCTACTAACACACTCTTCATCTCATGGTTTTCTTAGCCCACTCAGTGAACCCTGGAAGTTGTTTTTGTACGTACAGATTGTTTCTTTGACGTGGCGGACGTCTTGCTGGCAGTCTTCAGGTCACCTCTTGGACTCAGTGCTGAAAATAGAGACGGAGTGACAGGTTAGTGCTTGCTTAGAGACAGAGTGATGGATCGGTGCTCCCTTAACTCGACAAAAGGAAACATTGGTCAAATTCTCTGCTTCACAACACGGCTTGGCTTCGAGTAAAGGATGAACAACAAACCACCTGTGTGAACTCTGGTGAACTGAGCGAGGTTATGCTAGTATGTATGTATGAATGAATGAATGAATGAATGGTTTATTAAAAAATGTAACCTCGCAGCCAGAGGCTGAATCACGTATACGGTACAAGCATGGCAAAATAACATGTTCAACTTATCATACACTTTAAAATTTTAAGACAATTTGTCTTAATTGGAACATGATTAAAATCGAGTATTCACATCGTTTTAATCAGTTGTTAAGGAGGCGGACTAAATATGGCATTGGGGAATTTTGGTATCGGTTCGTTCTGCACTTTACAGTTTTGAGCTTCTTAGAGTTCCTAGTGTTTCTGCCATGGAGTTCCCCTGCTGTGGGTGGGAGGAGTTCAGGGCTGAGTTTGCCTTTGTGCAAACTCAGGACTTAGTGATGTGTTTTGTAATGCCATGAACCTTCATGCATGACATTTGGCTCAAGTGTTCTGCACTTACAATAGAAACAATTTTAGGGGTGGAGCCAATAGAAACCTTCCTTTACATTGGCAACTGTTGCTAGGTAGTCTTTCTCCCTTGGCAAGGAATACATTAGAGACTGTGTCTGCATGTTTGCCTGAAAATGCCTTATTCTATTTGCCAAACGACACAGAACTTGATAAGGGCACGATACTTTCCCATGTCAGTTAAAGTCTGAAGATGCCTTAATTTATTTGCCAAACAACACAGAATTTGATACACACTGTACATGCACGACACTTTCCCAAGTCAAAGTCAAAGTCTTTCCCAGGACTATCAAACTGGATATCTGATCATCCCTAACCCGTGAAGAGCCCGGTATCAGGACGGACCTGACCAGAAAGATTACCTTGGCACCACTTTATAGAACTCCCCCTCTCCCAACAAACACATCGGGGAATAGTAGGTGTTTTTTTTCTGCTGATAACCGAATCGCTGGGATTCCTCACGGCTCTGAAAGCACTTCTCTGTCAGCGAGCTTTCGTTGGGAGACAAGTGCTCAGGCTGGGAGGAGCAGGGCTGGAAATACCGGGTGCATGTATGTGCACCTTTGTGAACAGATAACTGGAGCTGTGCCTATGGATATTTTTGTAGGCTTTAGGATAAAGGTACTATTCTACACACTTACACAGAATATTCTTAAAATTTCAGGATTAGAGCATTAAATCTTTGTTTAAAATTTTGAAGTTATCGATAGGGTTACAGATTCAAGTTCTGAAGGAAGGCAGTAAGGTTTGTAATGCTTGCTCTATGTTGTGCACACAGTTTTCTTGGGGGGGGGGGGGGCACCTAAATTCTTAGGTTAGGTACACCAGTGCACCTATTCCCAAAACCTTGTAAAAGGAATTTCGAGCCCTGGACTGGGTAATGGGACCCAAACTTCCCCTGCCAAGTGTGGGTGGACAGTGCCTAATTTTAACTTGGAACAAGAACTGGCAAGGAACCAGTGTTGCTCCAGGCATCTTGACTTGCGATCAGGGCTGCAGTCTTGATTTAAGGGACCGGAGTTCCTCCCAAGACTTTTTCACATGCCTTCGACATTAGAAGAGTCAGTTACAAGAAGTAAGCTTAATCTTACATCTTGATATAAGAGTGTCGCATTCCTTCTTAGACTTTTTCACATGAGACAAGTAAGTTGTAACATGTGGGTTTACTTTACATCCTGGCTTCAGGTCACAAAATTCTTGATTCAAGAGTATTGCCTCCTTTCTATTAAGTTCTGAATCTTTCTCACATCAGACAAGTCAGCTGTCACGAGTAGGTTCATTTCAAATCTCTTGGCCTAAGACTATCATACGCCTTCTATGACTTTTTCACATTAGAAAAGTCAGTTGTAACATGTGGGCTTATCTTACATCTTGACTCTTGATCAAGACACTTGATTTAAGACTATTGCATGTCTTCAAAGACTTTCTCACATTAGACAAGTGATCCCTCACAAGGGGGTTTCCATTACATCTTGACTTGCGATCAAGGAATTCTCAGTTGAAGGGACTCGAATACTGAAGACTCTTGTATCGGTGTGCCGAAAGAACTCTACTATACCATACCTGGTGCACTTACTGAACAAGTGATTACCCCCACCGAACTGAGCATTTCCTCATGATTGTATATTACACTGCAATGCTACAACTCTTGATACTATATTGTCGTGCGGAAATCCTATGTTTCGTTCTTTTTATAATTCTCTCGGAATGACGAATACCCTTCAATATCATGGTACAAGTCTGAAATGCTTGCAAATGTTTTTGCTTTTAAGTCTGTAATATAACGAACGGATTTTATCATAGTTGTTTTTTATGTATAAATACGTAAATGTCGGCACAAGCCACTGCTGCTATGCCGTATATCTGTAATAAAGCTTGTCAACTTGTCAAACTTGTTATAACACACAGCTTGAGTTACAAAACTATCACCTGTCCCCACTACTGTCAAAGTTGATCATGGAACACCCAGATCAGCTAAACAACACTGGACTTTAAACTTTACATTACATTTTCTAAACTAGAACGTCTCCAAGGTATATAGAAACCTTGACAGCATGTATAAATATTTTGCCCCATCAGTTTGCCCAGAAGACAAAAGTTTTCTCGTTCCCTTTGCTGGAATGTCCCCAGGGTTTATGTATATAGAAACCCTGACACGCTTTAAGTCTAACTGTTTATTTTCTTCTTCAATGATGCTGTCTTCTGTTCCAAAACAAACCAGGAGGAACAAGTCACCTAGTCCTTAAGGAAACAGAACTGAAGATGGAATGATAAGATGATTGATAAGGTTCCTTAAGGCCAGGGAAATCAGATCCTGAAGATGTAGGAGTGAGTAGGTAAGAGTCAGGGAAGGACTGAAGGTCAATGGACCCTATCATATATATCGCCAAGGTTTAACAAGAATTCTAAAATTTGTCGTATCTGGCAAGTACATATTCAACTTTTTACATCATTTTACTTTCAGCAATAGAATTCTTTATTATTGGCTCTATTTCTCTGTGTTGACCAATGGCTTGATGCCATAACTGTGAAAAGTAACTGGTATATCAAAATCTAACTCATCAAAATCTAACTTGCCTGATCTGACAAGTGGGGTAGGACATGCACTTGCCAGATCAGTAGTTTTACTTGCCCGATACAATCAGACTATTGGGCTTGCCCAACCCTGATCGGTTCCCTGCATTCCGTGTGATTTACACAACTGTGACTCAGTTCTTTTAGCCTGCAAAATTCAAATCGTTTGAATCTTTTCAACATCTTACAAGTTGTAAAAGGTTTTATTCTTCTAATTGCAGGTTGTAGCAGTAGAAAAGCCATGGGAAAACCATTTGCAAAGACCTTGGGAATTTGAAAGCTCACTTAAAAGTATCTACAAAATTAAAGAAATTGTGATGACATGTTTAAATACAAAGCTTACATTGGCAGCATAGTAGATTTTGAACTTCTTAGAGTGTTTCCTTAGTCCTTATCTTAAGTGCCTTGAAACCCTCAGCTAAGAAAGCTATCAAGTACTAATACCAGGACACATATGCTAGACATGTTATCTTCAACTGTATATTTATGTTTTTGCCTGTTCTTTACCCATTGGGGCTGAAACATACAAAAAAGGATTTCATTTTTTTTCATCTTACATAAGTTACTGTAACTGGATAATAAAATTCAACTGTTAATATTTAGCCCATTGTTAAGTGACTGTCGGTCACTGACTGGTTCTATGTGGTACTGCAGCCAGGTGTTGTGTTGCAGTGTAAAGAATGAAGAGATTATATCTGCCCCTCATTAGGGTTCATGACTGGAGAGGATCTACACACTGCAGCAGCGACACCTAGCTGCAGCTTGGAGTACTGCAGCAGAACCAATTAGCTGCTTGTGCAAGGCAGAACTAGTCATGAACCCTGAGGACGTTTTGATGGTCATCAAAACGTAGGCTTCTGTAAAAACACTTAGTTGTGAACAATGAACTATGTTATTCCATGGCTGATGAAATTATTCAGTTCAAAGTTCTCACCAGGCGAAGCCACGTACAAGGCAGTGCATGCGGACTATTGTGTTATTTCAAAAGGGGTCATGGGATGATATTTTGTAATTCTCTAACCATCAGAAACACTATCTCCTGCATTTTGAGGGCTAAATTTCATTAAAAAAAGCCAACATTTTTAACTATGCCAAAAAACAACACAAAAGCCCCCTATGCTGGCTGAACAAGCATAGGAGCCCAAATCACAGTGCAGATGATTTTAATAACAGGACACATTATGCTCAACTATCAAGAACACTGCAGTTACCGTACCTGTTTTGCTTTTGGCCCTGCTGCCGGGACTCGTCTTCTTCATCTTGTCGAACACACTGCTGCCGCGGGGAGCCTCCGTGGGCGTCTTGGGCTGGGAGGACACCTGAAGACGGGGGTGGGGAGAAGGGAAAGCAATAAGACATGGGTCAGAAAAAGCGAAAGTGATCCTCTTAACAGCTTAGCATTCCATTCTAAGGACTGTAACCCTTTCCAGTAAAGTGCATGTTGGGTGACGTACTCAATGCTACCTTGCGTGTATTGAGTAATAACAGAAACACACACAGAAAAACAGACTGACAAACCAAAACCAAAAGTACTTAACTTGGGGTGAAGAAAATCTTTCAGCAACACAAAGCATCATTGAGGAGAGTGCCTCAATAAGGAACATTGCCCATCCTTAGAAAATATGAATGAAATGAAATAAATAAAACAAACAAAAACTGTCATATCACCTTGAACGGGTTTTTCCTCTCCTGAGTGAGTGAGAGTGCTGTTTTTGGGTAGGACGATTTCGTGTTTTTAGTGAGAATGGGACCTGATCTCCTTTTGACATCAGCAGAGTCTGTCTCCTCCTCCTCCTCTTCCCTATCCTCCATCTCCATCTCCTCATCTTCCTCCTCCTCCTGGACCTGCTGTTGCCGTGACGACCGTTGGGAGGTGCCGGAGCTCCTCAGTACTGACGGTGTGCTCGGCTGGGACCACTCCGTCTCAATGTGGTTTTTCCTGCCAGGAACAACAATCATCATCCCATGCACAATCATCATTCTATTGTTCAACTCTGATCTGCTTAAACCTCAAACAGGGGACTCCTATCGATGGGATAGCCCTAACTGAACCTAGGAACATAAATATTGACATATTTCAATCCACTGGGTAGCCCCCCAATTCCAAACTTTTGAATAAAAAAAAACAGAACTAACTGAGAGTCCAGGTATCCCCTGAACAAAGAAACAGAACTAACTGAGAGTCCAGGTATCCCCTGAAGTCCTCCTCCTCCTCCTCCTCCTGCTCCTGCTGTTCCCCAGCCTCCTCCTCCACCTTCCTCCTGGCCAGGTCGTTCAGGAACTCGGCCAGCGCGATGCGCTTCACCCGGCTGGCGTACTTGATGGCGAAGTTGAGCCGGTTCACGTCCATCAGCTCGCACAGCTCTGCGGCACGACACTCCCGGTCAGCCTTGCAGGCCAGCTGGGGACACAACCGTACAGAGGTCAGGATGGGTCAAAGGTTGTGGTCAGGTCAAAGGTTGAGGTCGGGTCAAAGGCTGAGAATTGGTTTGATGGTTTAAGATTGGTTCAAAGGTTAAAGGTTGGTTCACAGGTTGAGTGTCATTTGAAAAGGGTAAGGTTGGTTCAAAGGTTGAAGGTTCAGGTTCAAAGGTTGAAGGTTCAGGTTCAAAGGTTGAAGGTTCAGGTTCAAAGGTTGACTTGGCGTTCATATATTTAACCTTCAGGTTTAAAATGATCACTTTTGTTACTTCTATCATCATTGCCATTCTAAGATTCAAAATATGAGAGGCTTTACACACAATGTTTCATTAGTAAAGTAGACAACAGGAGAAGACTCACCGCGAAGAGCTTCATGAGCGTGTCGTCCTGTTCCCGCTGCACGTCCGCACGCGCGAGGTCGTCGACCTCCCACCCCTGCGCTGTCAGGAACTGGAAGTGTCCGCTGAACAACCGGCTTCTCACAAAGCTCTCCTGCAGGACACAAACAAACATTTATTCATTGAAACTCTTGCTTAGAATTGGTAAAAGAGAGAAATAGGCACAGTCGGATTTGCGTAAAAAGACCAAATCTGGAGGATAACATCTGCTTGAAACCTGCTATATATTTAAGATTGAACTTCTAAATGACTTGAAGGAGCCAAAAGACTACAGGGTCCCGGAGCTCTCACAGAAAACAAACAAACAAACATGTATTCTTTGAAATTCTTGCTTAAAAGTGTAAAAGAGAGAAATAGGCACAAAAAGACTAAATCTGGAGGATGGCACCTGTTTGAAACCTGCTATATATTTAAGATTGAACTTTGAAGAAAAAAAATCAAAACGACTTGAAGGAGCCAAAAGACTACAGGTTCCTGTCGATGTCGCCCTCACCTCCATGAATGGACTCAAATCATGTCTCTCGCTATTATGTATTTTGTATGTAAAATTATATACATAGATATATATATAAGTATATATACATAGGCCTATAAGACAAGTAGGAGTTAAATTACGTAAACTGTATCTCTGTTATATACATTGTCTGACCTCTTCCCTCATGACCTTAATGAAAAGCAGCCTACAGGCCGATTTGAGCTTTCAGGAATAAACAAAGGTTCAAACAAACAAACAAACAAACCTCCAGTTGACTCTTGTCCGTGTTCAGCTCACACAGCGGCAGCTGGAAGGGCAGCACTGTGACGGCCGGGCGGGGCAGCACAGGGGGGAACGTCGAGCCTTTACATGGGATACACCTGAGTACAGGGGGCATAAATAACATTAGAGATGTGCCAATGGAAGGAAAACCAGAAGTTCAGCTGCAGTACCACAGAAAACCACAAGGATAGCAGGACGGGGCAGTACGGGGGAACGGAGAACAACAACATATACACCTGAACACGGGGGTGGGGGTGGCTGTGCCGTATATCATCATTCAGATGTGCCTCCATCTTTTAAATGTAAGGAAGAAAACTGTTGCTGCTGCTGCAGTACTATAGAATGCCAGCTAGAATGCCAGTAGGAGGTCCAGAATGCATCCACAACATCTTGAGTTGTGCAGTCCACAAAAATACAAACAAACACAAAAAAGCATTGAAAATCTATTCTTTATGATGGTACATGTGAAATAAAAGGACAGCATACACTTATGTTTTCTCTCACATGAGTACAAAATAAGCACTGTCAAATAAAATGCAGTTAGTGAATGCAGTCCTTACACCGTCTGATAGGTGTCACTCCTATACCAATGGATGGTTCATTCACAAGTCATACCAACAGGTCAAGACCAAACTTTCCCCCTCTACTGCTGTGACAGAAAATACAAGTACCTGAGCTGTTGTGGGTTCTCGTTGACTCCAACCAGCCAGTAGTTGTCAGATTTACCCTTGCACTGTGAGGAGGGGAGAACAGAATGGATATAAAACGCAAGATTTTTCAATCCTAGCTAAGTAACAAAATCAAAAAGGAGGGGAGAACAGAACATAGATGAATGCAAGATTTTGAACACATAAAGTACATGTAGTATGTTGGCAAGGCAAGGCAAGTATGTTCTATAGTCTAGGTGCCAACTTAGTCAACGTTGGTTTCCTGAGCTCCCCGCTAAGTTTGTAGGTAAGAGGAGAGTATTGGAGCCAAGGAAAACTTACCAAGATGGAACCCAGGTTAACAAATAGGGGAAGTCATCTAAAATCTACAATTTTATTTTTAAGGAAAAACAAAATGATAAAATTGAATGTTTTGGTACCCAGAGCCAGGAGAAGAGCCAAGGGCCAGGAGAGGAGAAGAGGTTTGAGAAGTATCGTAAGGACAGAAAGTTGTTCCCCTTACGTGAGTTCTGGTGTTGGCGACAGGAGTCCAGCTGTGGCCCAGGCCTCGGTTCATCATCCGCACCACTCCACAGGAGTCATAGGTCACCGGTGTGCCTTCTGCACTGAACCTGCAGGGGAACACAGGTCCTAAACATGTACAATCATACAGATGCGCACACATACAGGCACACACACACACTACATCATCTGCACAACTCCACAGGAGTCATAGGTCACCGGCGTGCCCTCTGCACTGAACCTGTGGGTGGAACACAGGTCCTAAACATGTACATACATACACATACACACTCACACATACAAACACACACACTGTTCAGCATCCTCACCACTCCACAGGAGTCATAGGTCACAGGGGTGCCCTCAGCACTGAACCTGCAGGATAGGGGACACATTTACTTACACACATACCGACACACACACACTCACTTTTACACACACACACCGACACATACACTCACTGTTACACACACACATGCACACGCACACATTCACACACACAAACACATGTATACACATACACAAGCACACACACACACACACTCACTCAAAACACACACGCGCGCAGAAACTCGGCCTCACACACACACACCCACTCACACACCCACCCACTGATCATCATCCGCACAACTCCGCAGGAGTCATAGGTCACTGGTGTGCCCTCAGCACTGAAGCTGCAGGGGAACACAGGTCCTAAACATGTACATACATACACATACATACACACACACACACACGGACACATGCACGCACACACACACACACACACACAGGCATATACACAACATAGACAGACAGACACACAGACACACAGTGTCACACAAACACACACACACACCAAGGAGCTTTTATCAGAAGGAGAGAGTATGAAGTTACCCGCCCGCTGTGCGGCTTTGTTTGGCCCGTTAAATCCCGCAGCGCCGGCTTTGTTTACTGCTCTGCGCGGCGCCCGTCTGATCTGATGTTCGTAGCGCCGGTTGGCACGGTTTCTATGCTAATGAGCCACGCCATTACGTCATAGCCCTCGAGCCAGCCCGAAGCCCGATCGGCAAGAGGCGAAGTGGGTCAGGTTTCCGACGATTCCCTTATTTGGAAAACTCGGCAGGCATGTGACTACGTCATCTTGCGGTAGAGCGCACAATGGCGGACAGTTTGATATGTTTCTCTTCGCCGTACAACAAACATGGGCCAGTTTAGGCCTATTTTCGCGGATCGAGGTCTGTTTTCTTGCGATAGAATTATGAATTTTCACATGTATTTTCAGATGGCTACTAAAAAAATATGACGTTTTTCTTCATTTAGCTGATATTTTTTCGTAACTGTTGATGATGTGCTCGGTAAAATGGCGTGTTCACTGTTGGTCGAACCTTGCTCATTTTTGTCGAACCACCCGTGTTTTTAGAGGATACATCGGGCCTGGAATAAGGTGAAGGTAAGGCGGGAGAGCATAGTTTTCATGGTTTTCGTTACGATCGGGTTTTCGTATATAATGTCTTGAGTTCTCCAGGCATAATTTTGAACTTTGTATTTGTATCGATTTATGAAATATATCTGTTGCATACTTAAAAAAATCTTGGTTCCTGTGATCATTGAGTCAGGTTTTTCACAGTCATCATTAATTGTAGGAATATTACCAGTTTTTTTCGTAGACTTTGCCTCAGACAATTTTGCCTTTAGGCTTAGCCCGTACCCGAGCGGCGGCGCTGTCCGGTCGCCGTATGGCTTTGAAATTTCACCCTCAGTCAGAGAGAATATTGCCGCCGCTGTATGTATTCCGAAGTTACTCTTCTGTTCAACATCGTCGACAAAATCGCAAAAATCAGATCGCTACACACAATGTTTGTATCCCCAGGCCGCCCCACCATGAATGACCACAAAACAAAGGGAAAACAAAAGCTTGCGTGGGTGAAATGTATGTAGATGCTGGTTTTTGACACGTGGGTGTTAATCAAATTTTGTCGCCCGCTACGAACATAGCTGAATGGAAAAAAATTCTTGCTCTCTCCTCCTGATAAAAGCTCCTTGCACACACATACAAACATAGACAGACACACAAACACACACACACATTGAACTATTGAAAATTGAAAATTTGGTCTCTTCTCCAGAACTTGTAATCTTACCCTATCCATGTTAGTGTGGATTTGGTACTGATGGGGAGCTGTCCCTCCAACACTTTCCTCCTCCTCCTGCCGCTCACCTCCAGCAGCTGGGCGCCTAGCAACTGGTCTCCTGGGATACCTGCAGGCAGGGAGGGAGAACATGGGGCTTTATACATGCAAGGGTAGCAAGCTTAGTCTAGTAGCAGGGCTCAAAATACCACCTGCATATGCAGGTTAGTGCAGGTAAAATTGGAGCTGTGCGGGTATTTCTGGTGTCTACCTGCACCTAACCTGCACTGGTCCATGTACTGGGCTTTATAAATAAATGTCCTATAATGTAGGTGTATGTGGATTGTTACTATCTGTATGGACTGTTTCCACCTAAGTATAAAAGAAAAAATAGCAATGGTTCCTCAACAATTTTAGTATGATCCATATTTCCTAAATTCAGAGTGGTCCAGCTAAAAATTTGTCTGGTGCAGGTAATTTTCAAAGTTACCTGCACCAGTGCACGTATGCAGAAAAAGTATTTCGAGCCATGAGTAGTTAGTGGCCCACTTCTACAAGTACCAGCATTAGGCTACAGCACAACGTATTTCCCCATTTTGGTACTTTCTTGTCAGGTTGACCATCCCCAAAGAAGAAGAAAATTCTTGTGTTTTTTTCTGAAATCAGGGGAAAGCTAATGAGCTCGCTGATGTCATCTATAAAATTTTCTAGCTGGGGCCTACAAGTAAGTAAAAAACAATTGAACGACATAAAATCTCAGCATATTTAGGGTGGCATTGTGGCCAAACAAGTAGTACAATCAAAGTACATGTAGCATCAATGTCATACAGAGCACCTAAAAACACGTAGGAAAACTAATCTGTGGGAACAAAAAAACAGCAAACAAACAACCCACCTGTGCCCATGTGGTACACGACAAACAGCTGTGTTCCGTACGCTGCCATGGAAACCACCGGCCCGGGGACGCTGATCACGTCCTTCTGTATCCCGGCAACCGTCCAAACACGCACCAGCCTCTTGTCTGTTGCCACGGCAACCCAGCCCTGACCAATAGCAAGCACCTGACGGAGAAAGTCTTCAATGTTATGAACCACAAGAAAGTTGACTTTTATCTTTAAACCTTAGATATTATTTGTCTATTACTGTCCTATTCTTACTGTAAATCTTCAAATGTTTGTGAACCCACCTGTATGTGATTTGACCTCGAGTAGACCCACCTGTGTGTGATTTGACCTTGAGTGACCCACCTGTGTGTGATTTGACCTTAAGTGCCCCCGCCCATGTGATTTGACCTTGAGTGACCCCACCCGTGTGTGATTTGACCTTGAGTGAACCCACCTGTGTGTGATTTGACCTTGAGTGAACCCACCTGTGTGTGGTTTGACCTCGAGTGAACCCACCTGTGTGTGGTTTGACCTCGAGTGAACCCACCTGTATGATCTGACCTCAAGTGACCCCACCCGTGTGTGATTTGACCTTGAGTGAACCCACCTGTGTGTGATTTGACCTTGAGTGACCCTACCCGTGTGTGATTTGACCTCGAGTGAACCCACCTGTATGTCCTCCCCGTCCGTCATGGCCGTGCTCCACTCCTTAGAGTTGTCCCAAGAGGAGAAGTGCAGACAAACCAGCTTACTGTTGATATCAAAAATATAGATAATCAATGATAAAAAATATTGGCCTTCGTCATACCATTCGCAAGCATACTTTCAAAGCTGTACTCAAATTTTAAGGAATAAGACCAAAAGGCAATAATGATATATTTTCAACTTTTGTTTCTTCTTATTTCTCTACTTTTTTACCCCAGCCCCACCTTGGTGCGTCGTCTGTGCTCTCGCAGGCCAGCTGCACAGGGCCGAGCATGTGGTTCAGGCTGTTGTTGACATGTGAACACTACACTAATCTACACTACTCTACACTACACTACTCTACACTACACTACACTACACTACAAATGTACAGTAGGATACTCTGTCAGCCCACCTTGGTGAATCGTCGGTACTCTCGCAGGCCAGCAGTGCAGCCTGGTCAGACAGGGCGGCGAGCGTGTGGTTCAGGTGGTTGGTGACATGCATGGAGTGGTGCACGGACGTGTCGTGAAACTCGATATCGATGGAATTCTCCTCCTCACTGTTGTAGCATTTCACAACTCCTACCGTGTTCCACACCTGGAAGGGAGGAACATGTGGACAATTAGACTCGCATCAAAGTAAGAGGGATGCTTATGAAATGAATAGCTCAAAGTATTTATCATTGTAGACCTCAACAAGCTTTTAAACTGCACTGCTTTGTTTTTGCTTAATAAGTCGAGAAGTTATGAATGCATTTTCAGCACTTTTCATGTAACATGTTACTACTTGCATTTACGTTTCTGCCATTCCCAATCTACACAATGCAGCACTAAGGAGGGAGTGCCTGGATTAGTAACTGGGTTATGGTACGTGGGTTAGTGTGTGGGTTACTTCAGAATTGTTGTACCCACCATGACCCTGTGAGCCAGGCTGACTGGGGTAGATAGGCTGGAAGGTCGGCTGAAGCGGCATGGGTTTGGGAGCTGGGTTAGTGCGTCGATTAGTGCGTGGGTTAGCATATGCATATGGGTTACTCACCATGAACCTGTGTGCCAGACTGACAGGAGTAGACCCAGGCTGGAAGGCCGGCTGCAGTGGCGTGGGTTTGGGACCCTGGTACACCGGCTGGGGCGCTGCGCGGGTCGGGAGTCCTGAGATGCTGTCCACATCGTCCAGCAGGTCGGATGCTGGCTTCATGGACAAACTGTCAGCTCCTGAACAAAAGAAGAGAGGCTTTGTTGATATGTGTTCTTTCTGACAATGTAACTGTTTTATATCTGTTTCCATCTTTTTGAAGAGAGAGTTTCTCATAAGCATTTTCAACTGGATATGATTTCAGAAACGTTCAAAAGTTTCAAGTACATGTAGCATCTACTACCTTTCGTCAGTGATGGTTGAGTACTAGATGCTATTTGCCATATCTTATACCCTGGAAATCTTAGCATCATTGACTCATTGTTGCTTTTGCTCCATTCTCAATTTAACCCTTAAACTGCCAAACCCGGATACATCCATATAAAAACACAAAATGATGGTCATGTCATTATCTGCTTGGAAAGATAGATGTGGAATGGTGTACTGCAATTCATTATTGCATGTGTAGTACAACTACTATGTCAAAATAGGAAGAAAGTGTATTTCCAAATTCATGTTACAGGTATCACAGCTGATTTGTAAAGCCTATGACAAAACTCTATAAAAATATCAATAGCTGCTAATGTCCTTACCCATAGAAGCATCATCATCATCAAATATGTTAGCCTTGATACGCTTCCTCTGCGTGGGTACCGGCATAGAGTCATCATCATCCACATCTCCAGGGGCGTTGCTATGGGAACCATCGTCATGGTCACCAGCCGACAGAAGGAAATCATCATCATCGTCTCCATCAAACATGGCTGCCATGGGGTCGTCCGCTGCCTCCGACTTCTGCTGTGAAGGGAGGAAAACAAGTGAAGCTTCTTTAGTAAAATCTTAATTTTTTTGCATTTTGCGACTTGCAGTCGCAAAATGCCTTCTGGCCAGTGTAGTCGCCGTTGTGATGTTGTGATGTTGAGATGAACGGACCTGTTCAATCCATGCCAAACATTTGTATACCTGTTAAAACAGGCATTTCTTCAACATGTTCGCACTAGCGCAGTGGTAAAGTTTACGCATTCTAAACCAATGCACCCGGTTCGAATCCGGGGAGGTAGATTTTTTTCAACTTTTTTTTTTCTTTTTTACATCCATTAAAATACTAATTTTTACATCCATTTGGCCACACCAATTTATTTCTTTGGTTAACGGATTCGCCGCTTCGTTTTTTTGCCGAATAGAAATAAAAATTAAAAAAAAAAACTTAAAAATGCCCCGCAACAGAGCTCACTCAAAAACAGGCAATGTGTAGTGAAATTTGCTGCAGTTCACGCAAATTTTAACAGGTGGCGTCTAGATCTGCTGCAGTTCAGGCACATATGTGAATCTCTCCATGCGCCAATATCAGGTTTAGTTACTCTGTTCTATTTATATGACATTCTAATAACTAGAAAAAAACGTTCACACACGCAAACATTGGCAAAATGCCAGCTTTTTTAAAAGCACTTGTTTACCCTTAGGCCTTACACACCAAAAAACATCATAAAGTGTTGGCTGTTGATAGCCTCTACCAGGCTCCACATGTATATTTCAAACTGTAGTTTGGGGGCGGACAACTCCTCTGGTGTGTTTTCTGTCTATTGTATGTTGTGCATCCTAATTTTTTTTCTGTGCACCAAAACTTTTAGGTAAGGCACACCCAAATTAACTTTGAGACCTGCCCCTGGTGAACTGGTTGGCATCTTTGAACAGATTCTTGTGCTTTTTCTTGGATATGTGTTCCACAAAGTCAAGCTTCTGTTTTGTATTGATCATAAAATTCTACACCACAGATATAACGGAAGGTGCTGTAACTTCGGACGTAAATTAACGAGTTCGACATCGAATTGTATCAGTGTCAGTTGTCTAAAAACTGTTGCGTTTTGACTAATGATAAATGAGAGTGGTGGTGTTTGGGAATTTTCCGTTCAGGAGTTTACTTTATATCATCTGTGCACGATTTACACCATGAATCTCGGCCGGTAAAACAGAAAATTGTTGTTGTAAATATTGCGTTCCACATTGTTCCATTCTAAATAGGGTACCCTAACTTCGGATTACAAATACCTCTGTTTCTCTTTGATTCATTGGAACAATTTTAAGAAAACAGAAAGAAGAATTTTGTGTCAACTAACTTCAGCTTCCCTCTGGTTCGTATTTTTGGACCGTGCGTAAATTTCCGCCAATGCAAGGCCCGCTGTAACTTAGCGATTGTTTACGCCGCTTGTTGCATTCCAAGTCACTTCAACGCTGACGATCTGTTGCTTCGTTTGGCGATGAGAGTAAATACTTCATTTCACACCCATGGCTCTTGAGTATGAGCGCACAAAATGCCACAAATTTGTTACAAGAATGCCGAAAGTGTCGGCAGGCATGTTAACACCGGAAACAGATATGCTGACCCCTGCACGGCACCGCATGTGATCTCAAAGTATGCGGCAAATCCCTCCATCAGTTCAGTGCAAAGTCATTGATATATTTGAACCAAATCCTCGATTTTTTGGGGGACCGCTAGCTGTGTTTTACTTGGTTTATTTTTGGGCATGCAATGAGAAATTCACTTTCAATTATGTTCGTGTTATGATGCACTCAGCGATTTGCATATTGTCAGATGGGCGGGCCGCGCGCTGACTTCAAAGCCTGTCGCGAACTTTATGTGAGTCTAAGGTTTCATGCAGACATGAGTTTGCTACATCAATGATCCAGTCGCGTCGTGTTTCGTCAGCCGGTCACTGAGATTTTTCAAACTCAAACTTATACGACGTGTATAAGCTAGATTAAATGCAATTTTACCGATTTGCGAGCCCTACTTGACTTATGTACAGCGCGACCAGAGGTACCTGCACTGTTGTAGGTACATTTCGAACAGCGGTCAACAGATATGTCCGTGACGTAACTTGGGGAGGGCGTTCGACGCCACGATTACTTTGTAATTTCAGGTCAGTTTGATTGCCAGATAAACTCCCCAGTACCCAAGTTATTGGTGTTTTGTATAGCTTTATGCCTCATGTCTAAAACAACTAAATTTGCAAGGTGATTGTTGAGTAAGTTAAATGTAAGAGGCGCCACTACACAGTGACCTTGTTTCGAACGTAGCCATTTTAAATGCTCAAATTCCTTGGCTACGCAAAAATCGATTATTGTACACAAAACCGTGTTTCATCCAGACGACAGCTGTGTGCATTAACTTGCGTTCTTCGCGATTTTATTCAGCACTATTGATGAATACGAACATGCCTCATTTCTGCATAAAGGGACAATCAAAAATTCATCCGAAGTTACAGCACATCCGAAGTTACAGCACCCCCCGTTATCTATCATAATACCTGGTTTGAATGTTGTACTGCAAAAATGTTGTGCTGTTTGAATTGAGCATTTCTTATTTAGAAAGCCTGTGTCACCTGTCTGTTTGAGGACTCTGGGGCTACGTTTTCCACCAACCCCAACTGGCCCTACAGCAATGGACAAAAGGAACAAGGTAAAGTTGTGTTTATAACATGCAACAATTTTTCTACAGAAGAGTAACTTTACCAAGGCTATAAGACAGCAAAGATATAAAGTAGTAAGACCATAACTGTACAGCCATTCCTTTTACTTAAAATACTGTGAATGCATTTAAGTTTGCGGGTATTTAATTTCACGGTAGCGAGAAAAAAAAAGGACTTTTTGAGGTGGTTTTAACTTCACAGTAGCACCATGCACTGCAGTATCTTACTGCCATGGAAAATGTTCACGGTGGTTTTAAATTCCAGTGAAGTGGCCATCGCATAAACCGCAAACATAAAACCACCGCGAACATTTCTGCATTTACAGTAACTGTGATTGAAAGATTATGACGACAGAAATATGATCGTTACCTGCACGTCTGTGTAGGCGATCTCTGTGCCGTTTACAGGGTTCCACACCAGCCCACAGATGGTCAGACTCTTGTCATGCTTCACCCTGGGAGAGGCAGGCACAAAACAGCCACAAGGGTCAAGAATTCTCAGTACAGGTGCATTTTGCAGATTAACAGGGAACTTACTGCTAAATTCAGAAACACAATTGGCAAAAAAGTCTATGACCTCTCATACATTTTGTCAGTAGTAAGTCCAGTGTTCTCTCACTCAGAGTGCAATCTCTTAAGATTAAGTGACATTTGCAGTCAATGTGATGAGGTAGAATTTCAAGTAAAAAGATATGCTTGAGTCTCTCATAATTCTTAAATTCATCGACCCCCGTGACGATCAACAAATAAAGACAAAACTCGTTGACTGTGTGCTTGGGGTTTTCAAATAGTTGTTACAAACAGTAGTTACAGGAGCCAAGACTTCTCAGTACAGGTGGGTTTTGCAGATCAACAGGAGACACTGTATTTAGAGAGGAAAAATGATGAGTTGGAAGATGTACATGTAACCCCTCTTACCTCTCCACACAGTTCTTGCTGGCCACGTCCCATACCAGTATAGTGCCATCTACACAAGCTCCGGCCAGCAGAACACCGTTGGGAGACCAGGCTACCAGGGAAATCGGCTGAAAAAAGGAAAAAATTGTTCACAATGGGACTTTGACAAAACAATTTTCCATAATAGCTTCAGAGAAATATAATATACTAAAGTCCGCTCATCTCAATCCTTAATGAACTGAAACTATGACAACAATGTCTGTAGTAACCCTACTAAAAATATGACAGCAACTGTTGTAGATAGTTTGGGAGCACTGGGAGGACCTTGCAAATGACAGATCCAGCTGGAGATGCACACTGTCCAGGCAGCTAAAATCAGGAGAAACCAGACTGATACACATGGCAGAAGAAACACGGATCCTGAGAAAAGAGCTCTGCAACAGACCTGAGTCAGCTTACAGATGTACCCTATGTGGCAGAGACTGCCATTCTTGTAGAGGACAGTTTAGCCACAGCCAAAGCTGTAGGGCTGATATCAATTAGGATTTTACTATGGATGATTCAATCAAAGGAGGTCATATATATGTTGTAGATTGAATGTGGATGTGGCTTATAAATAACTACAAGTACAAAAGTACAGTGTGTCACTGTCCCCCTAGGTGCCCAATTTATACCTGCTCTATTGAGTCATCTGTAAGAGTGAAGACCTTCTCCCACGTGTCCTTAGCAAACACCTGGACCTCCTTCTCCACAGGTACGGCAAGGTACTGCAGACAAACAACAACAACAACAACAGTAATAGCACTGTGTGCATCAATGAACACATCAACCCTTTCCACCTGCAACAACTGTGCTACAAACAGTGTTGGTTAGGAAATCCTTTAATGTACCGGTGGCATTTCTTTTGCATGTTTGAACGCATGAAGATCATCCATAGATTTACAAAGCAAAGAAATTGAAAAAGAAGTTGCAATTGATAGGCAGAAAATCTTGCCTGTGTCAGCATGCATCAAAATTAATATTTTACATTTGTTGGATTGCCCATCCCACCTTTTCTGAGTTAGTAACTGCCCTTACCTTGCCAGTTTTGGGTTGCCATGACAACCTGCACAGAGTCTTGGCCACGCTGACATCGCTACACTTGGGGAGGAGGTTCCAGCTTTTCACCTGGTTCTGAAACAAACAACACAAGTTCACTAGGGGAAAACCTTAAATGTGACATGGTAGCAAAATAAATAATGTTACAAGCTAATGTCGAATATCAAGCTGCTATGTCACTTGTTAATAAGTAACAACTTTTAACCTACCTTCTCTGTGATGTTCCATATAGCTACTGTACCGTCACAACTGGAGGAAGCCTGAGAGAGACAAAAAATACAAAACAGTTCGAGTTATCTTTGGCAATTTCGTCAGGATGGTAAATTACTGGATAACAAATTTCTTTGTTCACAACCAGTTCAAGAGCTTAGTCACACTTGGGACCACATTCTTCACACTGCAGCGGTGACACCAAGCTGCAGTGCAAAGTAAAACCAGTTAGTATTGCCCTGAGGAAGGTGACAGACGGTTATGGAAATGTCAGCAGGTGATTATGTACAGGTTGCAGGCTTTTAGCCAGGCATGCGTCAACGCGTCATCTGGACGCACTTTTCTCAGAATAACAAGAAATTTGATGCCCCTACATTTGATGCCCCTACATGTCCCCCCTGTATTGGGGAGAAAATCACTGTCAGAGCATGAAATTCTGATTGACCAGGAATGCAACCAGGTCATCCGTGGTCACAGTCCACTACTGTGACATCTGTAACAGTATTTTTGCCTCTTGGGATACCTTAGAATGCACTATTTTCACTTAAAATCATCAAAAACTCATGGAAGGTGGATGGCCTCAATAGTCACTTACCGCGACTCACCAATAAGTTTGGACTCCCTATTATAAAATCCTAGCCTGACAGGTTGTGTGTAAGGAACTTATGGCATCTATGGGTACTAGTAACTAAAAAAGGTTCTTGGCTCAACACGTACAAAGGGTATAACTCCCACAAATAAACAGACATACCAGATACTTGTCCGCCGGATCCACAGCCACACTGAGTACCGGAGTCTGGTGTCCGTGCAGCAGGTACTGTGTGGTGCTCTCCTCAACAAACAAACAAACAAACAAACAAATAAAACGGACGTACCAGATACTTGTCTTGCGGGTCCACAGCCACACTGAGTACTGGCGCCTGGTGTCCGTGCAGCAGGTACTGTGTGGTGCTCTCCTCATCTTCTACCTCCAGCACTCGGATGTTAAAGTCACTGTCAGGCAAATGACCAAAACATCAGGAGAATCAAGCACTTCTCTCCTAGAAGAGTATCTGTCACTTAGAGTTTTAGGTAGACAGCTAAAGATGTAAAGTAAAGTTGTACTCCAATTAACTCCAAGATGGGGTAAAATACATGGTCCAGGGCTTGTGAGAGTCAGTGGGGAAAATGCATTAGACAGCAATATACTGATATTCCTGATTTTTTTCAATGTACTTTTATGTTCACGGTTTTCACAGTGATGACTGTAACGTGAACTTATCATTACTGATAGTGATAACAAATAATACAAGATACTTTTTATATGCACCTGCAACCACGGTGAACATTTAGTTCTGAGAACAAGTTACATTTTCTCAGACCGTGAAAGGTTGGTACCGAGAAGACAAAGTGAATTACAGTATACATGTATTCACAATAGATTAAAACACACAGATTATAACACGAAATTTAAAGATATTTACTTCACAGAGATATGTGATCTTCAATTTCATGTTCTTCAACATGTTTTCTGAATAAGAAACTAACAGACTACCTGGCACCAGTGGTTCAGATCCCTTAACACTTCTGACAAGCTCAAACCTTGCAGCTCATAGTTATACTTGACAGATAGAGGTACATCTGAGATATACTCACCTGGCACCTGCAGCCAGCAGCTTGCCGGATTCGCTGTACACCAGGTGAGACACAGGTGCAGTAAAGCGGGCCAGGATGCCGTCAGGTGCGCCGTCGGAGAGCATGTGCGCCTGGACCGTGTTGGAGTCCGTCCCCGTCAGCAGACGGTTGTTCTAGTGGGAGGTAGTATTAAAAAAATGACTGATGGATAAAAAGTACATAGCTGGTGTGGTCCACCATGAGTCATTTTTCCTTTTATCTATGAATATCTTGGGTAGTCCCTTCAGCTACAATAACTGGTTTCTAAAGGAAGCCTTACAAAATAATAACAAATCAGTATAACAAAAAAAAATTACAAATCATATGCACTCACAACAATGCAACATAAAGGAGTTTTCATTGAACAAAGAGAACAAAAACCTGAAAGGTAACATTTGCAAGCAGACGCAGACTGTTTCACCACCATTTCTATCTTGAATGCTGATTTAATGAACTTACTGAGACTTATTCTTCAATTGCCCCTTAAATCTTTGGTTGCCCCTAAAATGTCTGGTTGCGGTACTGAAGTAATGGATCCCATCCCCTTTACACAATATATTATAGCCACACATATATTTGCAATATAATCTCACCTTTGCTGCTACAGCATGTATCTTGTCTCCCACAGAGATGGTTTTGGGATCATCATCCTCCAGTCCTTCCCAGACTCTCACATCTCCATCAGTACCACAGGTGATCAGGTACCTAAAACAGGTGTCAATCAATCAATCAATCATTGTCCTTCCAAACTCTCACATCTCCATCCGTACCACAGGTGATCAGATACCTGTCACAGGTGTCAATCAATCAATCAATCATTGTCCCTCCCAGAATCTCACATCTCAATCAGTACCACAGGTGACCAGGTACCTGATCCATTACTAGATGTCAATAAATCAAATGAATCAATCATTCTTTAATGTTACATGTCAAGTTTGTCAACATGCAGTCATTGGTAGTAATCTGATTGAGAAGAATATGATATTTTAAAACGACAGTATGTCTACAACATAACTGACAAGCAAACACTCTCTAAGGTTCCATAATCCGAAACTGACCTCCCCTCCTGCCCGTAGCAGATATCAGTGTGCCCCTCGCTGTGTGCGTACCGTACCGGCTTCCTGGTGGCTGGCATGGCTGGAAGGACAGGACAACGTCACAAATTATTCACCGTCAATCCACAAACATATACAGCGATTCGTAAGTGCCATATTCTTGTCTAGATCTCCAATTCTCTTCTGAAGTCTGCAGTTCGTATACTACTGACGTAGGGTTGTGCCCCCCTCCCCACATAAATATGCGCTATAATTTTAGGTCAAATACGGGCCTTAATTCAGCTCATGTTTTATTTTCTAACAACCAAAATTGTCTTAGTTAATATCGAAAATCTATGTGCACATGACGTACCTGTACCTGTAAGGAAACGGCTGTTACTGTTAGGAAGAGAAACTTCTCGAGACGACAGCGAATCCTGACCAGGCAGCAAAACAAAAATTCTTCACACTTCCCGCCAAATCCGCCGCACCATGTGACCTGGGACGTACCATTCTGTGCCTGGGTACGATATTTTTCATTATCATGCGAAGTTACATATATTTCAATTGTAATGATCTATATCGTAAATTATATTAGATTACTGTAATTTCAGGGTATACAAATATGTTCTCTTTTCTAAGACACTGGGAATAAAAATATGATATGGACGACGCCACTTCCGTTTTCGCTTCATGCATTATTCATCGTAGCCGATGGGAGAACCATGATTCATCACTTTCACTCATGACGCCGATCTGATCGGTAAGGTTCTCACTTGTTCCAACTTTCGGCTGCCAGTTATCTCTTCTTTATCATCTTCTGCGATCAAATGTTTTCATGATGTTTGAAGTTGTAATGTTTAAACTGTTGAAGACGCTTTAGTCAGCTTTAATTGGCTCAGATTCGGCCTAGAGAATCGTGAAAAGGGGAGGTTAAACCAAGGCCGTCCTTGGTTAAACCGGCTGGTTTCTTACCCAGGGTAAGAACAATAAGGAAGTGCTCCCACTGTGACTTGTCCAGCAGTTTGAATGGTGGATTGACCCCCATAAATACATAAACTTATAAACATCCCAGGCTGTCTACCAGCTAGAAACAATGGTCAGAGATAGATTTGCATATTACTGGTCACTCAGTGATTCAAATATCATGCACTGGTTTTCATAGGAACATTATCAAATCATACAGAATGACCCAATGTAAGTAACAAAATTACATAATGCAAGGTTTCAATTAGATAAGATCATGTAATAGTAAGATAGTACTATCTGCAGTTTTTGGAACAACTTTCTTCAAATTTCAAATCAGCCTTGTCAAAATTGTATCAAAGCATCTACTTGCATCTACATTTCGAACTTGAAAATGTCTTCCTTACAACTAATAGCTCTCAAGAGTTGTATGTGTAGAAACATGACTTGTAATACTTGACTTATAGTAAGAGACCAGTATAGACCTATGCTCTGTAGATTAATGCACAAAAAAACTGCCAGCTGATGTCTCACATTGAAGAGCAACCCAGTATTGTCATTACTTCATATTCTGGGTTGAATGTTCTTCAACAAGCTAATTTCTCTATGATGTGTAGTCTTACTTCAATTTCTTATCTGTTGTCTCTTGATTTCAAACATGATTTGAAGAGTAACTTGTACTTTCTCAGCCAGGCCACCACTGATGTTAACTGCACGGGTGCCTGTAGCATACTGAAGACCATAGTTTATATTATCTTTATATAGTTTTACCAGCCGGTAAGGGGAGGATAAGAAGGGACCTCTTGTCGTGGCGAAAAGTTTTCCCTTAGTTTTTGCTCCCAATTTTTCAGCTATCGCTATAGCTACTAGTATGTATAATAATTTTATTTTTCACAAAAAGCCCGTTCTTTGTTGTCTGGCGAATGCCTTCATGATGGTAACGGGCCCGTTTACGTTCCGAAAATGTAAATTGCAGCCCGGCCAGCCTTGTCGTACTCTCCAACATGTCCAAGCAGATGTTCGGTTCCGGATGATGCGTTATATATCATGCTTTTTGAGTGGTTTCGCGCCATCCTGAATTGCGGAAAACCAAAGAGAGTATAACAAACTTCTTTGGGAAACCATATCTTCAAGTTTTCTTCTTTTTTTTTTCTTTTTCTTTAACAGATTGGTGTCCAGACATGTCCCCTATTGGCGTGTCATCATCCCAGGAGAAATATTCCCTGCATCGCCCTTACAGAAGAAATTATGCCCCCCAAATAACCGTCAGTTTTGGGGTGAACATTGCTTTTGACGATGGCAAAGGCACCCCTTTCCACGGAAACATTGAATCGTCCGGAAAGCGATGTTTTGAGAAGCGCATATCCTGATATTCATGCCTTTCATTTCCTAGTTACCATCTAATGATCCATCGTGAGCCGCTTCCCTGACCTGTGGACCATACTACTGACATCCCTGATCTGTATAAGATGGCTGAGGGGACTGACTTCAACTTTGTTGTCAATGGTGATTGATTCCTTTTTTTTTGTATCAATATTCATTGAATGTTTCTTGTATAACTTGTATTACTATTAGTTTGTTATATTTACAATTCCGTCTACATTTGTCAAAAAGCTCAATAAATTGATAAATAAATTGATAAACACACATAAAACAATCTTGTACTGAGGTGAGGGGGCGATCCCTAACACCATTGCGATTATCAGGGATTCTGTCGTCAGCACAATACTGTTGTTTTTTATGTAAGTAATGTGTCCAGGGACACCTGAAAAGCAGACTGTAGCCTGAGTGTGATTTTACCCTGGTAAAATAAATGAATGTCCTAATTTCATGATATCTAAGTAGCTAACCACTCATTTGTCCCACCCATTCAGAAGAAGAAGCTCCGCTCACTCCCAAACTGGAGCTGACTGGGGACACTGAATATGCCGCCTGTGCTGCTAGCAACTCGGCTAAGGAGTTTAGCTTTAAAGTAGGTAACAAAATATATTGTAAGCTTTGCAAAATTCACTTGCACCATAGGAAAAGTACATTAAAAAAATCTACTTGCCCAAAGCAACTTTTTACTGGCCCGAAATTTAAGCGATTTTACTTGCAGCAAGGAAATCCTTTTATTTTTCAGTTAAAAAGAGCACTTTTAAAGCTTGTTACTGGACCAATATGTACCCAAATCTACCCATGGAAAAATAGCAGGCATGGAAAAATTTGCACTGACTCAATTGGGCAAGTATTTGCATTTGACTCTGCTTGGCACTGTCACATGCCCCTAGCAATTGGGCCAATAGACTTCCCTGACACTATATCAGCACAAATCCATCTACAAATACATAATGTACTAATTCTTATATGCCAAGATGAGTTAAATGGCACTTTTGCACATACCAAATGTTGTACCATGCTCTGAGTAACAGTGTCAGATGTATGCCAGCATCATTTTTTTAAGGTATAATGCTAGTTCACCTTTATTCGAGGGGTAACCTATATCCGTCGTTTTTAAAAATGGGGCATTTTGAAATATTGTGTCGATGTACGGTACTTTCAAACTGCAGTATTTTGAAACTATTTCAATTTTAAACCGACAGTCGACTTGATATCCCAAAGTACCCTGTATTTTTTAACAACAAGTATAGGTAACCCCGTTGATGAAGGTGAACTACCATTTAATTGCAATGCAATTTGATGTACCAAGCCTAAAGTCATTTTGTTGTCATTGACAGTGCAAATGACCATGTATGTATTTTCCACAGTGATTGTTCATTTTCTCCTGATGATAAGGTACAAGTTTTGGATGGGAAAGTGACACATGAACTGTTTGTTCCTCTCCAGGCAGCAGGGAAAGACACGCCTTCCACAGCCCAGATACCTGAGGATGGGACAAAGGGCAGCGTGGGTATGTTTGCTGTAGTTAATGTGACAAATGACAGGGCAAGGAACATACAGTTGGCCAGTTGAGACAAATTCCATAGCCATATTCCACTCAGGAATACAGATTATAAGAAGTGAGAAAAGATCATATCAGTACCAACCACTGTTGTAACCACCTGCTCAAATATCCTTCCCCACCCAAATTTCTTAGCATACAAGTATTGACTTCTTGAAGTTCTTATTTATGTATAATACATTGTATTGAGCATTGACACACAGATATATTGAGCTGACATAATTTGTTGTTTACTGTCCTGTCAGTTGGATTCTAAATCTAATCACAATATTTGTGGTTTGTTTTATATATCTTCAAAATCTAGGCATCTTGATTTTTTATCAACTGCGTGATGTATGTCATTATGTTTTCAGAGAAAGTGACGTTTGAGGTGCTGTTTGAAAACTTGAAGCCTTGCGGGAAAAAGAGGTCAATAACAGCACCAGGAAGTCAGCGTATAGTGGATGCACTCCAAGCTGTTCAGGGTTTACAGAAAATCAAGAAGGATCTTCAAAAAGTCTTCCTCGACCCACTACCTGATAGTAAGGTCAAAGGAGAACCAAACATCGGAAGCCCCTGCAGTAGCATCGCAGGGGGTAAGTTTAAAGCTAGGTTCCACAAGAATCTGAAAGATGTTCAAAGCCTTAGTATCTATGATGATGATGGGTTAAAGTCTAGAAAGAGGTCTAGATTTTATGTGAATGTCAGCGAGCAAAGAAGTCGATCCCAGTGGATCACTAAGATGGAGCCGACGAAGTTCCACTTCCGTACTTTGCTTATCGATTGCTTACCCAATGACACACTCCTGTCAGCTCTGCTGAGGGATGGTAGGATTGATAACAGTAAGATGAAGAAGAGCGTACTCTCAGAATGTAGTGATCACAGCGTTCCCATCGTGCAAGCCCTTATGGATGATGCTCATTCCCATCATGATAGCACCTTTGTTAGTGAAGTCATTGATGAACCACAAGTTAGTGAAGACGATTGGCAAGAGTCTCTACGAAAAGTTCAGATTGATTATGGTGTAGACAGGAACCCTACACATAAAGGTAGCATTGGGCCCACTGTGACACAGAGTCCTAGTTATGAAGGGAGAACTGATACCAGTGCCAGCAGTGTCCCCAGTACCAGTGGTTCTACACCGAAAGTCGGGAACCCAGGTTCACAGGAAAACAAGTCTGATGAAAAGATGTATGCTGAGTGGCAGACATTAGCTGCCAAGTTGTTGAAGTTAGACCTCCTACCAAAGGAGTCTGAAATAAAGGAGAAGAAAAGGAGAAAGAAGTTGGATAAGTTTGCAGAACCTTTTGTGCAGGAATACCATAATGTCAATCAGGGGACCACAGTCCTAATGATGAGCAAACTTATCGGCCATTCTGTATCTGTAGGGGTCGTTGTCAAAAATGACCATTGTTATGGAACATGTTTCAGAGTAGGCCCAAAGTTTGTTCTGACAAACAAGCATGTCACAAAGTTGGCAGATTTGTCAAGTGGCAGTTGCAATGATGCTTTTGTGGAATTTAACTATTTGAAGGCATTTCCTAATGAGGAAGACTTTGTCAGATTCATTGTTAAAGATGTCAAGCACAGTCAGGATGACTTAGATTACTGTATTCTGGAACTGGACATTCCTACAGGCCAGTTTCAGCTGGTTCAGGAAAGGTTACCTGGCCTGGAGAGTTTGATCGGGTCCACTAGTGAAGGAAGTACGGTAACAATTATTGGACACCCAGGTGGTCAGCCAAAAAAGCTTGATGTGCGCTGTCCTGTTCTCAATCCTAACAATAACAAGGTCACACATTATCTGAAGATCCACCCAAGTAAAGCACAGGATGTTTACCACCCTGGCAGGACGATATACAAGAGTACATTTGCCCATGGCTCCTCTGGTTCCCCGGGATTTGACCAGTATGGAAACCTTGTGGTCATGCATACCCGTGGCTACCCTTTGCATGCAGGATCCCATAGTGTACTGGAACAGGGCATTAGACTAACTGCCATCCATGGTGACCTTAGGCGTAATAAGCCTGATTTGTTCCGAGCCATATTTCCCCCTGAATGTTGGGATACAGTATGGCCAGGAACAGAGGAGCACATGGATTGCTCATAAGTTTGCTTTTGCATCGTAACAGAGAAGTGGAGGGAGTGATAATTACGAAGGAAGTGACCTTGGAAAGCCAGACTTCGGGCAAATGCTGTTAATCGTTGGCAGCATTATGGTCACTTCCTGGTACCTCAGGGAATATATAGTGTAGAATAAGAGAGTGGACTAGTGGGGGGAAGGGGTCACTGAATGCCTCCACATTTGGTTGATAGCTGGAAGGTCCAAGCATTTCACTGGATTATGCTGCATTACAGGGAAAGATAAGAATGATGGATTTCCTTCAAATAAATTTGCTATAATTGTGCCAAAAATGAAGTTTGCTATTAGAATTTAGATGGATTGTGTGGGTGCAAGTCAGAGAGATTGAAGAAAGACCATGAGGAAAAAAAAACAAGGAAAGGTCAAAAAAAGATAAAATAATTGTAGAATAGAAAATATTTGAGAACCAGAAATATGGGTACAAACGTTGTCAAGAATATTGGTTGCCTTAAGTTAATTGTAACTCATTGCTATGTAGAGCACCTTCTTATGTATAACATATTAAACAGTTCCATTTTTATTTATTTATTTCATGTCTTTGCAAATGTGACAATACATCACCCTGACTCTCAAGGCAGCATAGCTCATAATATAATAATATAGTAATATTAGAGAGTCAACAGATAATGACAGACAGGATACATAGGTAATGGCAAATTATGCATCACTAGTTTGAGTGCAATTTAACTACCTACTATCAGTCTTACAATCCATATTGGATATTGTTAAGGACCTAGACTACATGCAAAGATACATTATATACACAAGATGAAATAGTTTTTGAACCAGTTCCTTCCGAGCTCGTAGAAATATGACCATTTATGTCCAAAAAAGATGTCACAGAGGCCACAAACTACCTCAAAAAAGTTATTTCGATAGCAAAGGCATTTTACTGCAATGTATGAGTAAGACATCATGTTATTGTTATTGCTTTTCAGTCCGAGCTCATATTTTAGAAGGGAAATGTGTAAGCAGGACTATTTAATCCTTTGCCATACTTTTAAATGTCCTTTAATCCATTCAAGTATTCTTAAAATGTGTAAGATAGTTTGAACAAAAATTTAGAACAGAAATATATAGAAGGTATGATTTTGTGGAAAATTTAGTGGGATAATTTAACTGTTTATTTCAGTATATGTATTGAATTCAAGCTTTGTATGTAAATGAGACTTACATTCCAACACACCAGTCTACATATCTATATTTTTATCAAATCAGGTGCAGAAGTCAATAGACAAGAGACCAAAACCTAAGCAGACTAGATGAAATGTGTCATTGTTGATGGAAACATGCATTCTAAAACAGGGACTTTTCTTTGTAATATTGTTGTGTTTTTTGTGACCGTCCCAATAAATTTGTGCTGCAACAAACATCTCTGAATTGTATGTCTACTATAGTACAGAATTACTTTGACTGCAATTGTAAAACACAGGAAATCCTTGTTTTCCACTGCTACCACAAAATAAAACCACTGCAAAAGAAGTTGTTCTAGTCAATACCAGAGTCAATACCAGATATCTAGATATGTCAGCTTATCATTGAAAGAAACATACATTTTGCTTGTATTACCTGTCATGGACACATATATTGTCTCTTGTGACATAGCCCATTTGTACACGATTCATAATTTACTACAACTTTGCCACATATTTTCTAGAAGTTGCATGTATTTAACTACAGATTCACTACAAAAAAAACTGTTGTAAATGTAACCCTTATGCATTTTATCAATAAATAAATGTATTGTGTGGTTTTACTTTCTTCAAGACTTTGTCTTTTCTTATTGTGTCTTTATCCAATATCTTAAACCACCAAAGCTCATGTTACCCAGGTACATGAACATCCTATAAACACAACAGAATATGTCTTCATACGTAAAAGAAAGGAGAATGGTGAGGATGTGTACTTGTAACATGATATCATCAGAACGGCATTTCCTTGGGTGGAGATGTTATTCTGCCCTTATGTTACAAAGCAGGGATGTCACTCCCATGTCATCATTAAAAGCCGTTGAAAATTCATCACTTTCGGAGAACAAAATTCTCTAGGGTGGTCCTGTCCTTGGTCCTGTCCTGTCTTCAAGCGTATTTACTGCTCATGGAGCTTCTGCAGGAACTAGGTTTACAAATTTCGCAACACAAACTAGTTCTTCCTTCGCAATGCATTATTTTTCTGGGAGTTGAAATTGACAGTCGCAGCAAAACTGTGTCACTCCCGTCTGCTAAGCTTCCCGAATTTCGATCCTTACTGGCCGAATTATTGCATAAAACTCGCGCCACTAAGCGGCAACTGCAGCATCTTCCAGGGAAGCTAAATTGGGCATGTCGGGTTGTCTACGGCGGGAGAACTTTCTTGTGTAGAATCCTTGACACCCTAAACAAGGGTAATATAGTCTTGCACTTTTGAAAAAAGTCCTCAACAACGGTCAATTCGCACAAACGTATACACATGATCTTGTATTTCGTTTCACCCCTATGCATGCGACTTAGTGACCGAAAAGAGACTATCAATCTTTCCACCATCTATGGAGACGGTTGTCTTGGATGACTGATGAGAAAATGCTCTAAATCTTTAAATAAATAAGGTTCAAGACAGTTCTAGCTTCATTAACTTGTTTTATTGATGTAATCATCTCATACAAATAATTGGCTTTTGCATAGACATTTACAAGTTAAGTTTTATTATTATCTGCAATTGTCCAGTTATATCCTATGTAACGTTAATAGTATTTGCTAGTTCTGTCAGTTCATTCGAGTGGCGCTGAAGAAGAGTTCCACTAGAAACATCCAGAAGAATTATATTCAGCCCTAGAGATTTAATTGCTTTCAACTATTGTTGGGCTTGGAGTCTACACAATCTTCATAAGCAAGCAAGTAATGTTTACATTGTATGTTTTGCAAAACTTATCTTGAAGTCACTCACTACACGTCTGAAAATTGACATAATTTGACTCAGCTGAGCTGACACTGAAGGCTTGCTTCATACAAACATACTGTTTGTAGTAATTTCAGTAATACATGGGAGTTGGTGTCTAATCCATAACCTCACCAGTATTGCAGTTAAGTTGTAGACATAGTGATAAACGCTACTCTGGGCACTATCTTGTGACCTGAATGCAGCAGCACAATTGAGCATTCCTAGCTCCAGTTGAGATCTGCACGCCTGGAGATTATTGTTTACTACTACTCGTCAATTGAGTACGTAGTAAGACACTGTTTTGCAATGATAAAAGACAAAGATAGCTCTTCATATAATATCGTATTACTGGTGATGTAGATCTACTGTTATGAATAGTGTCTAGAAGATTAGTGCCTAATAGATCATCAGCATGATTCTCTAGAGCTATATTAATTGTCCAAGGTTGTTTGATATACATATATGTCAAATGTTTACAAAACCTTTGATTCGGACTTAGCTGAATGGTCTCTTCGGCCATTTCAACAGTTCTCTGATGTTTTTTATGCAACATTCTGCAATTCCCGATCATCAGGATGACAAAAGTAAAAGTTTGTAATCTTCGAATCCGTGTTGAAGTATCCTCCCATCCAGTAGTCTTTGTCATTTTCTCTGAATTTACCTTCCCAGTGCCAAGTCACATCATTTAACTGTACTGACCTTCCCATACTTGTTGATTCCTCGTAGGCTCTCTTACAGCAGTCTGCGAGACGTTTGTCTGACCAGACTGCCGGATCGTAGACAGTTTTCACGACCGGCTGAAATTTGAACAGAACCCCAAGTCTGGTACATCCAGCTTTCGAACTTTGGGCACTGGAATGCGACTTCTTGGACTTGGCGCAGTCACATAGGACCATTTTCCATACCTCACTGGATACATTTAGTTGCTCTTGGGCGACTTTTTTCTCAGGCTTCTTCTTCCGTGGATAGTTGGTTGGTCCCTCCACGTCGGCCCGCCATGTCAGAAGCACCGTGTACACACCCTCGGGAAGGTCATCTCCCGGTAGTTTCACAACTGCGGCCACGATCAAACCCTTGGACTGAGCCTCCAACAGGTAACGGAGATCGTGACAGCCTTTCACATCGTTGTCCTTAATTTTGAATTCGCGATTGTGGTCGAAAGCTCGAGGATATACAAAACAATTTTCCATTATTGACGTGTTGGCGGCCATGGCGAACAGAAGAGCTCCGTTACCAAAACTTCCTCCTCTGGAAGATCCATTAATAGTTCTGTCTATCGTCGCTTCACTATTGATCACTGTTGTAAAAGCCGTGTGCTGAATTGACCATGATCTCTTGTGTATGCAACGGACAGTCCCTTACACACCTGTTTGACGTAGTTGGTCACTAGGCAACATCATGAGTGTGTTGTGAACAGCTAATGGTGTGCTGTGAACGATGAACTTAAGTCATGTGACGCGTAACCTCACCTGACTTCTCTGTGCTCCAAACAATAGTGCACAGTGGCAGACATGTTTTTTTTCTGGCGTAGGTAAATTTATGGACGAAGCAATAAAGTTCTGTACATGGTTGCTCTTACACCATGGCATCCGATTCCCGGGAAGACAAGTTAACCTGTAGATGGACCAGCGAAGGACAGCTGGATATCACGGGGTTTCCTGAGGACATGCCCATATGTCTACAGTACTATCTAAGCTCCATTAAGTCAGAAAAATGGCCACGGGCTTTGCACTTAATCCAGCAGGGTGAAGGGCACTGCTTCCTCAGTGGAACTGGGATCTCGTTTTCACGCGACTACGAGTCGTCCAGCAGTGAGGAAGACGGTCCAAGCAGAGGACGGCTACCGCAAGATGAAGTTGAATTCTTTAAGGGACGAGCCAAGAACAGAGTAAAACGACTTCTGTTCCTTCGCACGGTGGCGACGTGTTTGACAGAACGTAGGAAAACTCACGGCCCCTTCGATGGTGAAAAGCAGTTTCGAGATTACATACACCAAGAAGAAAGATGCACAGACCAAACTACAGAATTAACCGGATGTACAAGTACGCCAAATCATTTGTCTCCAACGCCAAACATTTCTGTCCGCCCTCTTTAACTGTCTAAAGATGTATATTTCTACCTCCATGAAGATGGAGGTACAGTTTTGAGTCTGTATGGCGTATGGGGGTATATGTCAAGAACCTCTGGATGGATTGTGATGGTTTTTGGTATGTGGAGTGACCCCGACAGTAAATGTCAATTTTTAGCCCCCTGGTGGTTGACCTTGGTACAGCAGTAGTAACTTTTTGCATATCTTTGGTCCTGGACGTGGTGTGGTGTTTTAGGTGGAAGATAGGTGTTTGGGCCGTTTTTGTAATTGCATTATCAATGTTATCTCCTGTAAAATATGGAAGGTCAAGTTATGTGTGTGTGTGTGTGTTTGTGTAAAGTTACCATATACCCAATAGGGAAATCAAATTCATTTGCTGGAGTGTTCTTCTTCTTTCTTCTTCTTGCTCTGCCATGAACAAATTAGACCTTAGAACTGAGGATGACATCGGCACTGTAAAGAAACAAGCAGATGTAGGGTGGACAGACACAAAGCAGATGTAGAGTGGCAGCTGTATTAATGCAGAACATTGTCTATGTTGGTATACTTTATGATGTGGGTCAAAGTTTCTTTAAAATGGCCATATTGCATTTATTTTACAAGAATGCACAAAAAAATTAATTTTGTGAAGAACAATTGTGCATGTTTCGTTGTTTGTCATACAGTTTCACAAAACCTGTCTATTATCCAAGTAGTTCAATGAATGACCCCAGTTGCATAGATTATGTTAATGACCTGGTAACAAGTCAAGCAGATTTAGGGTGGCCCGTTTTGTTAAACTCCCACACAATGTTGAGCCTAATGGTATAGTTGTGAAAACAAGCAAAGACCCTTAAACCAAAGCCACATAATTCCTCCTTAGTTGTTATTTGGTATAACTACATGGCACTTTTGACCCAATGAAGAAACAACCACCACATCTCCTTGCTTCAAACAACAATGACCATGCCAGTGCAGATCATCCAAAAAATTGTCATAATTAATAAATGGAGACCTCATACTTTTAACATGTGTACATGACTTATGCATAACTTAAAAAAATCTAGATATTCAATGGAGGTGTGAGGTCTTTGAACTCTTGTTTGCTTTGTTTTAGGCTATGTGCTTTATTTGTATCCCATAAAGGAACATAATGCTTTCTTTGAAACTTCAAACAGCATCAGTTTTCTTAGATGCTGTTTCATTCAGACCAGGAACTGTTAGATCTAACATGCACTGACTTTGTAATTCATGTTGAACAGGATTGGACCGTACCAGTTCTGTTGACACCCTGATGACCCTGCCACCCCCCATCAGACATGTGGACCATTCCAACCTGAGAGGCCTTGATCTGGCCATGGTTGGTAGGAAGGAATGTATAGATGAAGTCGATGATTATGCAGTCTCCACACTGAACTTTACAGTCATACAAGTACAGGCAGCTCTGCGACAAAGGAGCAAAAAGGCACAACAGCAGCATATGAAGGTATTAAGGACAGCAAGAGAGGATACAGAAGTTATGGTGCGCAGTCAGACAATGGAGATAAACAGACTGAAACAGGAGAACGAAGAAGCACAGAAAATCCTCCTGGATCTCAAGATGGAAAACCAGAATTCAAAAGAGACCAACAAGACCTATGAAGCCGACATAGAGAAACTGACAGCAGAGATAACAAAGCTTCCCAACCTTCGTGATGAAGTCAAAAGTCTGAGTGAGAAAGACAAAACCTCACAGAAAGTTCTGTCAGAAAAGAATCTTAAGATCCAGCAGTTGCAGGAGACCAACAAAACCCATGAAGCTGAAATAGAAAAACTGACAGCTGAGAACAAAAAATTGACAAGCCAGCTTCTTAACCTGCAAGCACCAGGTATACATAATGGTCTTAGCATTTAACACTTAGAGGTCAAATCAACTTTTTTTACATAATGGAAAATGCTGAGTGCTATAATTGTTATGCCTACATACTAGTGTCAGTGGTCAACCTGATATGGAGTCTCAGCTGTTGTAATAAGTAATTGTACTTCAACCATGAAGCATGTGTGCATCTGTCTTTCTTTAATTCAGCATTGAACGAAATAGAATCATACATTATGTAATTACAATCAAATTACAAATGTATCTTACACCCGCAAATGTCATGTTATTCCTTTTATCCTCACAGTATTGGTCAACTCGCCAATCAACATTGACACTGTAGCATCTGAGAACAGCATCAGCATCAGCTGGGAAAAGCTACCTGGAGCTGTAGACAGCTACATTGTCAGCATAGAGTCTGCTATTGGTGATAACCGGGCTGCAGCAAGTGTGGATTGTGGAGCCCCATTAATGCACACATTTACTGGTCTGACACCAGGGAAGATGTACACTATCAGTGTGACGACTTTCAGTAGTGGTGAAAAGAGTGGGACAGTGACAAGGGCACAAAGGACACGTAAGTACTATAATATTATGAACTTGGAGTAGACTCAGATGTTAGAATTATAGTCATAACTGCTGGAGATGTTCAATCTGTTATAGGGACAAAGCAGCGTGCGCACAAATCATGATCCAACAGCTATAGAGACTTGCTTGGTAAGGTTAGCATAGTTTAGCATGAGAGACTTAGGGTAGAACTGTAGCTTGAGCCAAAGACACTGCAGTTATAATGTCTATATAGATACTTTTTCAACCTGACATTGGTGTCACCAAGCAAAGTGTACAGTTTACATCCACTGCACAACTTTAATTTTGACACCAGGAACACCATACAACATCAGTGTCACCAAGACGGTTGAAAAAACTCCTTGGTGTCACAGCTGTTAGTGATGAAATCAGAGTGCAGCAAGCGCTTGAGGAACCATTGCACATGTTTATTGCATCTTACATAATAATTAATATTCAATGAAGTAGATTTAAGTCCTGCTGAATAAGATTGCCAGGTCACATTTTGCTTTGTATTCAAGGACACTGATGTATATGAATGACCTTTTATTATTACGAAATACCAACAGGTCCCAGCAGGCCCCGACACCTCAGTGTTATAAACGCTACAGAGGGCAGCATCAGCATCACCTGGGAAGAAGCAGTTGGACACAAAGACGGCTACAGAGTCAGCATCTCCTCTCACAATATTGAACACATGCATGTTGCAATTGTGAATGCCCCAACAGAGTACACCTTTACATATCTGGTACCAGGAACCCTGTACAACATCAGTGTGACAACTGTTAGTGGTGAGAAGGAAAGTGACATCGTTGCAGTGCGTGCAGTGACAAGTAAGTACATGTACTAGGCACACTTATTACTTCAGGAAGGAGGGTCACCTTCTGATAGAGTATTGTAGATAGGGTTGATATGCTGTTTGCAGCTGTATATATATATCTGTTGTCATATGTGTGTATGTGGGTTGATAGTGGTGGGCGAAAGTGTGAGACGGTGACAAGGGCACAAAGGACACGTAAGTACTATAAAATAAAATCATTATGAACTTGGAGTAGATTCAGATATTAGAATTATAGTCATAACTGCTAGAGACGTTTAATCTGTTTTAGGGACACTGCAGTGTGTGTAAATGAAAATTATTGATCTTATAGCCTCAGAGAGTTGGGGTAGAATAGCAGCTTGAGCCAAAGACACTGCAGCTACATTTGCAATCTGACAATGGTCACAGTCACCAAGCAATGTGTACAGGTTGCTTCCGCTGCACAAGTTCAAAACATTGAACACCATACAACATCAGTGTCACAACTGTAAATGGTGAAATGAGTGCAACATAAGGACTTGTAAAATCTTTGCATAAAAGCATCTTACATAATACTACATGAAGTTTAGAATTAAAGTCCTGCTGAATAAGATATGATAGATCACTTTTTGCTTTGCATTCAAGGACACTGATGTATATGAATGACCTTTTATTATTACGAAATACCAACAGGTCCCAGCAGGCCCCGACACCTCAGTGTTATAAACGCTACAGAGGATAGCATCAGCATCACCTGGGAAGAAGCATTTGGACGCAAAGACTGCTACAGTGTCAGCATCTCTTCTCACAATGGTGAACACACGTGCATGCATGTTGAAACTGTGAATGCTGAAACTGTGAATGCCCCAACAGGGAACACCTTTAAACATCTGATACCAGGAACCCTGTACAACATCAGTGTGACGACTGTTAGTGGTGAGGAGAACAGTGACATCATTACAGTGCGCGCAAGGACAAGTAAGTAGACACACTTTAATATGGCCACTTATTACTTCAGGAAGTTCCTGGACATAAATGGAAACAGCAATTAGATACTAATCATGCAAAAGTGAGTAACAGTAACAATACATAATTACATACATCATTTGCCAATTACATTTATGAGGTCATGGAATTTTAGTTAGATATAAATCATGCAAATCAGGAGTCATCTACATAATACATGTCGAGCAAATGCTATGATAACATTCCTTACTAAGATAATGAATTAAAAAAATGTTTTCTTTGGTTGTTGTCTTTGCACATAAAAATCAAAGTAATTTAATAGTTTAGTCTGGCATTATTAAACACCTTTAATAGCTAGTGTACATCACAAACACCATAATTACTTTACATTGACTCTTGTTTGTTAGAACTTGCTTTGAATAACACTGCTACATGTATTTGAATTGAAACATCATAAATGAAGTTAAATAGAATAAAAGCCCTGCTGAAAAAGATATGCTAGGTCACTTTTTACTTTGTATTCAAGGACACTGACGTATATGAATGACCTTTTTTTATTACAAAAATACCAACAGGTCCCAGCAGGCCCCAACACCTCAGGGTTGTAGCCATTAGAGAGAACAGCATCAGCATCGCCTGGGAAGAAGCAGCTGGACACAAAGACGGCTACAGAGTCAGCATCTCTTCTCACAATGGTGAACACATGCATGTTGAAATTGTGAATGCCCCAACAGAGTACACCTTTAAACATCTGATACCAGGAACCCTGTACAACATCAGTGTGACGACTGTTAGTGGTGAGGAGAACAGTGTCATCATTACAGTGTGCGTAAGGACAGGTAAGTGCATGTACTCTAATTACTTCAGGAAGGAGAGTCACCTTCTGATGGAGTATAATTGTAGTTACGGTTGATATGGTGTTTGCAGCTGTATCTCCTGATCTGTTCTGTCATGTGCGTATGTATGGAGTTTAAGGGTTCATAGTGGTGGGGGAAAGAGTGAGACAGTAACAAGGGAACAAAGGACACATATTACTAAGTAGTATACAATCATATCATTATGAACTTGGAGTAGATCCAGAATTATAGTCATGCAGCTAGAGATGTTTAATCTGTTTAAGGGACAATTTGTTTTGTTTGATCTGTGTCTTAGTCTTGACATTATTAAATACCTTTAATACGGCCAGTGCACACCGCAAACACCATAATTATATTTCAGCCATACATAGTATGGTGAAATATATTGTTATATTGCAATCCATACATAGTATGGGATTGCAATATATTGTTTTTTCTCGGTTTCTTCTCCTCCTCCTGTCAAATCTTCAAATTGATTCAACTTTTTCATTTTGGGGCCAAATGAGCTGAAATTTGGCATGGAGGTAGGGATAGCAAATACCCCCAGGCGTTTTTTTCATTTTCTTGATAGAGGCCTTAGAATTTATGATATTTAGGGTTTTTGGTCATTTTTAGACAAAATATGTATATTTTGGGCCCATGTGCCCTGGTATTACAAGCTAATGACCTAAAATTTGGTACAGAGGTGCATTGGACATATGAGCACAGAAAACCATCAACACTTTGTTCATAGATCACTTCAAAAATGAGTTATTTTAGGGTTTTTGGCTATTTTTGACTAAAACTGTATATTTTTGGCTCCTATGCCCTTGCATTAAAACCAAATGACCTGAAATTTGGTATATGGATGCGTTTGACATATGACCACAGAACCCCATCAACGCTTCAATCATTGTTTACTCCAAAAATGAGTTATTTTAGGGTTTTGGGCCATTTTTGACTAAAATGTATATTTCATGCTCCTATGCCCTTGTATAGAAACCAAATGACCTGAAATTTGGTACAGAGGTGCATTGAACATATTCTCACAGGGTCCCATTGACACTTTCTTCATAGATCACTTCAAAAATTAGTTATATGGGGGTTTTCAGTCATTTTTGACTAAAAATGTATATTTTTGGCTTCTATGCCCTTGTATGTAAACCAAATCACCTGAAATTTGGTACAAAGGTAAATTGGACTTATGACAACAGGACCCCATCAACACTTTCTTCATAAAGCACTTATAAAATGAGTTATTTTGGGATTTTTAGCCATTCTAAACTAAAAAATGTATATTTTTGGCTCCTATGCCCTTATATTGAAACCAAATGACCTAAAATTCGGCATGAAGGTGTGTAGGACAAGTGCCCACAGTACTTAATTTTCCCTTTGAGCAAACATTACTTCAAATTGTTGAATTTTGGGATTTTTTCAAAGATGAAGATGGATTGCAATATGCTGTATTTGCTCCTAAGCAAATGTCGGCCTGTCTAGTATTCGTAATGTTTCTTTCTTTCTTTCTTTCTCCTGTCAAATCTTCAAAGTGATTCATCTCCGCCGTTCCTGGACCAAATGACCTGAAATTCGGCACAGGGGTAGAGTGGGCCAATACCTTGATGCGTTTTTCCCATTTTTTTCATATCTGCCTCTAAAATGATTTTATTGAGATTTTTTGGTCATGTTTTGACCAAAACGGTATAATTTCCCCCCTGTACCCTGGTATTACAATTAAATGACCTGAAATTTGGTATAGATAGGCATTAGATACTTGGTAACAAGATTCAAGTAAAATTTTTGACATAAACAACTTTAAAATGATTAATTTTGGCACTTTTCTGAGGGGAAATTTGTTTTCTTTTGGCCTCCTGACGTGACCTTCCGTGACCCCGCACAGAGCCACACCTGTGCGCGTCAGCCGGAGAGTTAATTGAATCAAAGACCTAGCCAATCAGCGAAGAGGGCCAAAGGCTAATTAATATTCATAAACGGGGCCTCATGATCCCGTATAGCAGTGTTCCCGCCAGGGGGAGCGAAGCCCGCCTAAGGCTCTCGCATTTTAGACTATTCAGAAGGCTTTATATTGTATCAGTTCTTAGGGGCATATCTATGATAATCGCAGCAGTCACTTAACTTCTCTTCAGGAGTTTAGCGTAACACTATTTCAGGTCAAACCGTCAAAGGCAACCAAAAACAAACTTTAACGTTACTGAGTTCAACAGTACTTATACATTGTAACTTGTTATCCGAAGTTGAAACGCTAGAAATGGTATTTTCGCTGCGCTGTTAGCTCCGTGCGACTGTTGTTGACGGTCTTATAACTGTATATTTTGCACCCCTGTACCCTGGTATGAGTAGCATTTGGTATAGATAGGCATAAGATAGTTGGTAAAATGATCCAAGTAAAATTTTTGGCATAAAGTACTGTAAAAGGCTTAATTACAGCACTTTTTTTTAGGGGAAATTGGTTTTCTTTCGTTCTCCATGCCATGACCTTTTGGACGTTCACCCCACAGAGCCGACATCTGCACCTGCGTCTAGCCGGCAGGAAGAGTTAATTCAATTAATGGTTCAGCCAATCAGCGAAGAGGAAAGCGAAGGCTAATTAATATTCATAAGCGGGACCACACAATACGTTAACTTGAAGACTCAGGCCGTACAGACTTCTCGCCAGGATTTTTTCAAAGCGTCGGACAGGGGTCCGGGGGCCGCCGAATGTCCCTGGCGGGGTCCAGGGGCAGGGCCACTGTGGGGGGGACCCAGGTGGGCGAAGCCCCCCGGAAGCTCTTGCATTTTAGACTTAGATTGAGAAGGCTTCTTTTATCAGTTTTTTTAGGGCCATATCTACGATAATCGTAGCAGTCACTTACTTCTCTTCAGCAGTTTGACTTTAAAATATTTCGGGTCAAAGCTTCAAAGACAACTAAAACCTCATAAACAACAAACTTTACTTAGCTCAACAGTATACAAAAATATTGTACGGGTTGCCATCCTTAGTTGGAGCGCTTATTTATAGCGCTAGTATCTTCGCTGCGCCGTTAGCTGCCGTGCGACTTTTGTTGACGGTCTGATATCCCTACGTCGCCGCCTCGCTGATATTCCCACGGACATGTTTCAAGAAAAATACCCAGCAAAAAACGCTGTTCTGCGTCAAATTCTATTCTATAAAACATGTGGGACTCAGTGTTACAGTCTAAATATTTTGTAGAAGCACCGCTGTAGGAAAGAAGGTCCAAGCAATGTAAAACATCACGTAGCATTAAGTTCGCTGTCAACTGGCACACAGTACATGACTGTTTGAAACTCTAAGTCTAATCAACAGCCGTGTTTGATTGATAGCCGGCGGTCCTTTGATGAAGTCGGCGAAAGGTGCGTTAGTTAGAAAATCTGCGTTTAGTTTTGATACGTAATTATAAGTTAGACAGTGGCGAGAATGATTATTTTCTCATCAATATTTCTCTTCAGAATTATTCAAATTTAATTGTACATCTAAACAATTGGCTTACCTGTGCAATGTTTATATGAGTAATGATCAGTGTACTGAAATCATGTGTAACGTATGGCTCCTAGTCAATAGATCAGCATTTTCTCCATAGTGACCACCTGTCTATAGTGGCCACATTTCTATCACTGGACTGGAACTTGCGAAAACTGCTGTATTTTCTCCAGAGCAAATGTATGTGTTTCTAGTGCTGTTGTTGTTTGACATAAACTTTGAACATTTAAATTGTAAGTAACTTTAAACTGCCAGAGTTTCAGCCCAATAAAACACTCTCAGCGCCAGGGTATGAACAGACTGACCAGGCAGACGAAAATAAATCCTCGAACAAAGTTCAATCGTATCTTCCGGGTCTGGCAGGAAGTTGTTAAACTAAAATAAGAATAGGCTCGATGGCTGATTGCATACAAAGTAAAACAGTTTAACAGTTTTACAGCTTGAAGAAAACAAACGCTCCTACAGTACCTGCACCTGCTTGATAATTATTAAATCGTATGCCCTACTTGAATAAAAAAAGTTCACTGCAATAATTAATGTACCAACATCACAAGGAGCTTATACTTTTTTAAATTTACACCTAGTTATCGTACTGAAAATTGTTAATGACATTACATGAAGTCATTCAACAATTTTCAGTCATGATGAAAATTTTCTGAATGGAAGGTGTGATTATTGTCATTTTCTGAAAAATAGAAGCAAGCTCTGTTTTTACCTGGAATCAATTCACAATACCAGTCCACTTTGGGGGATAATGTACTGTTAAGAGGATGTTCCATTTTTGCGCAGGGGTGATTTGGAACAGTCCAATGTTGCGTGGGAAGGGGTATGGCTGAAATATGCTGTATTTGCTCTTAAGCAAATGTCGGCCTTTCTAGTTACTTTACATAGTGCTGTGTCCTTTGGACTCTTGTTAGAACTAATGCTTTGAATAACACTGCTACATGTATTTGAATTAAAATATCATAATTAATGTTTCCTAGGTCCAGCCAGGCCTGCGAACGTGAGTATTGAAGATGTGAGACAAACTAGCAATGCATTGACAGTCACCTGGGCAGAAGCAGATGGAGCTGTTCTAATAATGGGGTTGTTCTAATAATGCAAAAATAGTGTGATTATATACTAGTCCCAAGGGACTCATTTCTGAATTCTGCATATCTCAGCAGTTTGTCTCAGCCTCGACCACGCAAGTGGAGAGGATACTCTTCTCAACAGGACCGCAGTACCATTTGTGCCAGTAAGTTCTTTTACAACTTTCAATATAACATTTGAAGGGAATTCCAACTGACAAAGGGGAAAGGGACATGAGACGGCCTTTGAACAGAAAAGCTGTAAGATTGGTATTTTTGATCATGAACTTTTATGGTGACAAAAAATCTTTCATATATCCTCTCTTCCAATTTCCCCTTGAAATTGGCCACAGTACTCAACTATAAATCAATTAATGTTGATGATCCATGATATAGTTGACAATTTATATTATTTTACAGGAGAGAATCCACAGACAGTTTCAAGAAATGATTTACAAGGCTTCCGGTTTGCAGACTGGTAAGTTACAATACAAGAGAAAACTAACCTGTCTTACCTTTAACAGTAACATCAGATTTGTGACTCCCAGATCTCTAATATTAGCCACTCTGAATTGGCACTGAATGGTATAAAACTAACATGTTGATAACTCAAGCATTCATGTTTAACTTTGAAAAAGTATGCTGTACTTTCATACGCAAGAAAATGACAATAGAAAAGTAGTGAATTTCTAAAGAATCAAATGTCATTTTTTTCTCCAGGGGTGAAAGTTGAAGAGTTGGACCCTGCCACAAGAGAGGAACTTGCACTGCTTCTCGACCATGACCTACCTTCTCCCGGCCGCGGTGTCCACAAAAATTGGCGCCACTTTGCCCGCGAGTTCAAAATCGAGGATGAACTCATCAGGAACATGCATGGGCTATGTGATGTATTGATGTACCTGGAAATCCATGTGAATATTACAGTCCCTGAAGTTATTCAGGCTCTGTTAGAGATTAAAAGGTTTGATGCACTGGACAAACTGTGCAAAAATATCATTGAGCAGAGTGAAGCAAACGCTAGCTCAGGGCAATGAAACATAGAGATGGACAAACCAAAAGGGGTGTTGAGGTTTCTGACTTACTCCAGGAGGCTACTGAGCAGGAGAGGACACAGTATTCAGCTGGATTCAGGTACCCTCCTTGTGGTACCAGTCCTGACAACTTACAAACACGTTGGCATCCCTGAATAAGGCTAATGTCGTTTTTAGTTGTTTTCGGTTATTAGTGAGACCCTCAAAACACCAGATTAACACCATATCCTAGTGCTGGAGCTAAAAAATGGCCCATCCCCACAAAGTTTGTACAGGCTCTTGCCATAAGCTGAGTGAGGGAACTCATGTAACTGTTACAGAAAGTAGTAAAACCAATGGCAGACCAAGATTTTAGTCAAGTCCCTATCACCATGGAAACCAGCTCACTAGCATGTCACTGCTGGATCCAGCCCAGTGGGTAACAGTGCATACTAGGGGTGGGTACCGGTACATACGTGGACTGTATACAGTCCAGGTCCAAAGGATCCAGTCCAGGTCCGGACCTGAGCCTGGATCTAATTATCTGTTAACTTCTTATACTCAAAACAATGGTCCATTTCACTAACAAAGGATTATCTGTTTGCTGGAGTATCCTACGTCCAATGGCATTTAAAATCCTATTTTCTAACTGCTTCTGTACAATATAATCAGTAAATTTTCTTTTCTTCAATTGCAAAAGTCAAAAATGGAAGAGAATAAAAGGAAATGGACAGAAAAGAAAAAACTGTGGCAATAAAAACTATTTTTGTTGTAGGTGTCTTGTATTTGTGTTCTATCGGACTATCCTTTCACCTGCCTGTATGTTTGAAGATTGTTTTACGCGATGGATGTTTGTAGGGCATTGCTGTTAACAAGAAAGGTGATCTCTTGTGACGAGTGACCTATCATGAATGTTTCTCATTAATTATACAAATGAGGTCCTCATTTATACAAATGAGGTCCTCATTTGCATAAAAGACATCAGTTGATCTCTTCTACCGAAATACCAATGTGTTAAAAGTATGAAAGTCTTAGCAAAGAAAGCTATTGTAGCATTTTATCATAAATCATGTAAATGAGACCCTAATTTGCATAACTTACATTCACATATTTAACTTAACCTACATGTTGCTACCAAATGTCGCAAGAATGGAATTTTCGTCATTTAACTATAAGAATTTATCATTAATTATGTAAATTAGGAGACAATTTGCATAATTGATGTCTTTTGATATTTCTCTCTTTTCTAGTTACATGTCATGTTTAAGTGCCCTAGTAGTAACAAAATACTGTGGCTTAATAAACTGTGCTTATTAATTATGCAAATTAGCCCTCGGTTTGCATTAATAGCCCTTATTTATGGAAGGCATCTCCGAAGTTATTTTCATATCAAAAATCACGATCTGTCAACCCCTTCCCAAGTTATTCCCTTTCAAAAGGATGGTGCAATTGTACATGCACAGACGAATTGCTGTGAAATTTCAGGAATTTTTGCCAATCGGATATATCCTTAACAATTAGCCTAATATTTCTCTCTTTTTGAGTTACATATGGCAGATTTTTGACATTCTAACATGAAATACAGTGTACTTATAAACTGTCCTCATTAATTATGCAAATTACCCCGATTTTCATGATTAGCATTTAATCATGTAAGGCATTTCTATAGCTTACTATAATATATAGCTACATCCCAAATATCATGAAGATCTGTCAACCCTTTCCTGAGTTATCCACCTTCTAAAGGGATGATGCAACTACACATGCCTGGGGAAAAATTCCCGACATGCCTGTGGAATTTTGGGAATTCTTGTCAATACTATTTGGGTAGCCCCTGAGTCGTCACCAAAAAATAGCCAAACACAACGATGCAAGGAGATTTTCTCAACCTGATTGATATGTTTATATGACTCATGAGTGTTTACTATAGGCTGTAATAGTCCATTCCAAGTAACCATGAGGGTTTTTAGGTGATATTTGTAATAAGTGAATTATTTTGAATAAAAGAATATCTAAGCCACAATAATTGATTTTTTCCCAAAAAAATTGACTAAGAAAGTATTCATCTATTTGAATTCCTTTGAATATTTTAGAAACATTTTGAAAGTAACTGTACAAAAAATATATTTATTTAGAATAATTGTGAAACCTCTGTGAATCGACTCTAAACTTTGCCAAATGGTAAAGTTAGTCTATTTCCCCCATAAAAGTAAGCCCTATTGTTGCCTCTCTATATTTTTAGATTTCACTGCTCGGCATTGGTGGGTCCTTTGTGGTGGGCCATTGTTGCATGGTACCCAACCATACTTTGCAAGGATGTGTGAATTGCTATCTTCCCAGCCCACTGACCCATTTACAAAATGTTAGAAAAAATGGTAGAAAATGGTAAATAATGGTAGAAAGCTGTTATCATTATTTAGAAACCATTAGAAGTATCCAATTCCACACCATGAATATTTCCAAAGTTTTACAGGACCAGGGAAATATTTATAAAGTTGAAACAGCATTAAAAATATTTCTAAAGTATCAAATGTCCTAGACATATAATTACAAAACTTTAAAATCTATTCTAAACAATGGCACCAAACATCCGCACGGTGTCTTGGAATGGACTCTATCTTGAAATCCATTGTCACTTGTCTGAGTTATTTTGTTTCAAAGTCTGCAACAAAATTGGCCCCTGCAGTTCAAAACAAGCCACTAGGGGGCCCAAACCTACACCACTTGTTCCTTACCCCAAGACCTATCAACCACTTGAAAATCACGAACCTGGCATTTGCAGAAAATTTGACCTCCAACTTTAAAGCACCGCTGCAGAACCACAACTCGCAACTAGGAGGCCCATTATTGAAGTTGACCTTCCTTTTTGCCACACCTAGCCATCTACCAAATATCATGGAAATCCATCAACAGCATCTCGAGCTATCCATTGCCAAAGGCACTTACATACAAATCTCGCTGCAGCAGTGAGAAAAAGCGGGGGGCTGTACTTACCTTGCCTTGCCTCTAAGCCTAAGGCCATTGATTCCAGAAACCACACAAAGTTGGTATCTCACCCTGTGGAAAATACCTTCTCTCCTGTCATTTTGTAATTCAGACTCTGATCACAAAGTTGGGTTACCTCAGCAGATGATTACAAGGGGTATTAGCTGCATTGATTAAAGGCATTCACTGTGTTATGTTACTGGTGTTTTACTTCTCTGACTTAAAATAATGTTATGCATGTATCAGACTATGAATAGTATGATGATTCAATTATTGATGAAAGCAAAGGCATGCTCCTACAGGATCCCAGGGGAGGACAGAAACAAATCTGACTTGTACTATGTAGGTTAACTTTACAATCAGGGAGTTTAAAACGTTAATTTCCTAAGTATTATTGAAAACCTTCTTTGACGACATGTCTGATAATTGCACGCCTAACATGTCTGTGCTGCATGCATTACGAAGGTATATACTAGTATTGCCCAGACGACACCAGCTCCAGCGAAGTCCGCACGTGCAGACACGCCCCCTACCGTACCTCCACCATCACTCAGGCAGGACCTTCGTTCGGTTCAACTCAATGAGCCAAACGCCTTCCTTCCTCACTCTGGTGTACTCAAACTCCCCACGTATCTTGTGGAGACAGGTTCTCCCTCTAGTAGACACTGTCAAAGGCCAGTCAAGGGGGACAAAGGGCAGTTTTCATCTGCAAACCCCGACAGTTCTGCAAACCTTAACGAACCGCCGCCATTTTGAGCAATTTCACTTTCACCCTGGGAACAAGTGACCAGGTCACGTGACTCCATCATAATAATAATATCGGGTGTATTTTAAGCATGTTTTCATTCCATAAATCACTACACACACGTTTTGATGTTATGAAATATACACAGACATCTTAATATGCACTAGATACTCTGTACATCCTAAATTAGTATCGGATTCAAAGTTTTGAGATGTGTTATTTCACGTTTGTGTAATAAATGCCCTGGGGCCGAGAGCAGCCGGAAGTGACGTCGCCAATATTCTCCGGATTATCCGTGAGTGCGGTCACGAGAAGCAGAAGCAGCTGTGGGAGAATGAGGAACTGAAAACGGCCTCGTCACGTCTTTTCCAGCTGCTACGTTACGACACAGGGCAGGCAGGATCCTCGGGAACGTCGTCGGGTCCTCCCGAGGGGATCGTGCGCCGCCTTGCCGACCCCGGGACGCTGGGAGGCGGGGTCCGGCGGCTTGCTGCAGGGTGGCCGGAGAGTGGACATGGTGGGTGGCTCGGCGGAATGCACTTGAATTTTACCATTACAAATCCTGACCTTTTCTTCTCCCACTGTCGCGAGTCACTCCCCATTGTTGTTGAGCCTCACGCCCCTTCTGCTTTCCCCCCACAGTTCTCCGTGTTCAAGCGGAACCGACACAGGAATACTCGGAACCCGACCATGGCCTCAGCCCCCAACTCTAACCAGGAGGAACCACCACAGGGCGGCGGGCAGGCAGACCAACCCGCCCCGCAGCCAAGCGAACAGGCGCCCGATACCAGCAAACAGGACGATCCCAGCCCGACAGCGGGCAAGGAGGACAAAAAAGAAGCCACCAAACAACCACCAAAGGACTTAGGTGCTCGTCCTAAAACAAATATGCCATTCCGGAGAAAAGGCGCGAAAGACAAGTCCAAGTCTAAGGAGAAAGACAAGGATAAGGAACGCAAAGGGTCCGACCCAGGCCCCAGTCCCGTAAAGAAGACGTTATCCATCAAGGACAAGTTCAGGAGAAAGTCTGACCAAGGAGGCGAGGTTCCTTGTGAGGAGGGACCGACCAGACCCAACAGAAATGGGTGCGTCTGTACAAGGTAACATAGAGATTATCAAGCACGGTGGGAACATGCTTCCTGTATAAATGTACTTTCACTACTTTCAGTTTCACCAAATCCTGTCCAAACTGGAATAGTCTGGTGCTAGTATTCTTGTCTGTGCGATGTACTCTCGGAATGTGTTGTTGTTATGTTTATAACAACCATAACACGATAGCTGCAGCATTTTGTAACTTGGTGATCTATTTTTGTTCTGAAATCACGCTACCATATTGTCCTGGGCTTCCTTTAGAAATCGTTTAGGTTTCTGAGAGCATTACAAGTGCGTGGAATGTGGGGAACAATGTGGAAACGGATCTCGTTTCTTCGTGGAATGTGGTGGCAACAAAAAATCTGGGAGCTGCATTATTCTCATAAAATAACTGGGGCAATTTCCTTGTCAGAAAGCAGGAAATAGGGAAGAGTTCTCCAAGCAGATGTATGAAAGGATTAGGTTCAGTCTTACTCTTAGTTAGTATTTTAGTATTTGAAACATTTACTTTCTGTTTCTTCACCTTTTTAAGCCTTTGTTACTTCTCAGCCCAATGCCACTAGAGATCGATATCATTTTGTGATTATTATCATTTGACCCCTGATACTCGTCCCAACTCGACCTCCACGAAAAGCGGCCCGGATGGCCGATTGGAGCATTTTCGAGGATAAAGTAAAGGCAGAAAAAAAAGAGGGATAAATGATGGACCACAGAAAAGGCTGCAAAAGACTAACACAATGACAACCCCGGCAGGTTTATCTGTTTGGAGATTACAATTAGGTGCTCACAAAGGAGAGATTATTACGTGTGTGCCCCAGTTTCTTAGATGTCTTACATTACAACAGGCAATGTTGAATCAGTGCATTAGTAGTCTTTAGATGCTAGTCTTCAATTCCACTTCTCTACCAATCATAGCATACTGTACATACTGAGATGTTCCTAATTGCTTTATTTTCAAGACACCCAGAAAATCATAATGCCGCAAATGTGTATTGTAATTCTACTGTACTGCAGAATGCACTCTTTCAGCCGAGAACTTAAAACAGCATGAAAAAAATATCTGTCTCCCTCAAAAGAAAACCAATGCAAAAGTAAATGCATCTACAGTACACGCCAGTTGGTAAAATCTTGCAGCTGCCAATGTTAACCTCACAGGGGGATGTACAAGAGTACTTGGGGTTGGAGGTCTGAGCTAGTGGTGAAAATTGTTATTGTTCTCTGTTCAGTACATGTGTATTACAAATTTCAAGGATGGTAACTCACTAACTGAACAAAAGGGTCATGCTTCGACTGAGATCAAACAGAAAGAAGACAACATGAACACAACCTATGAATCAGTGGAAAGGTTTTGGCTCCCCAGCAGCTCGCTATGGTTTCTGATACAGCACACTGATATTGTGATTTTTTATCTCGTTTCCAGCAACGTTCAGTATGATAACAAAAATCCCCTGAAAACATTTACTTCTGATGAAACAAAACAGCAGCACTTTCTATGTTCCTTCCTGTTATGCGCCCACAGAGAAGTTTCTAAACCCCAAGCTTGATAAGTAGAGACCACAAAGTTGATCCCTGCCAATACAAGGTGCCCATTTGTGGTTTCTGAACTGTTCCACAAAACCAACCCGCCTAAGTGGAAATCCAGCACACTGGCGGATCCAGAAATTTGCTAAGGGGGGGGCGCGCACCATGACGCGGCCGAAGGCCGCGGCCGCGCAGCGCAAGCTGCGCGGGGGGAGAGCACGAGAGGGGGGTTCCCCCTCTCGTTGGGGGGGTATGGGGGGCCTCCCCCAGAAAAATTTTAAGAAATAGAGGCTCTCTGGTGCATTTTAGAGCCATCTCTGAGCAAATTTGAGAAGCAAACGAACACTAACTTTTTGTCATGTCTGTGGCTGTCTAGTTCACGTTAGGGACATTTTTTTACTATTTTTATCAACTACCTAACAAACCTAACGAAGGCTAGTTCCTCCTTGTCAATATTCATAAATGACGCCACGCTACACAAACAATATCGCAAAATTATTTGTACCTGGCTGCCAATTTGCCTTTCACCGCGAAGCGGCTCGCGCTCCTATAAAATCGCATAGAAATCTCGTGGGATCTGAGCGGCTTGCCGGAGACGATTTTGAAAGTGTCTTACGCATTTGAAATTGCATATATTTCGGACTCTTTTTGCTTCTGCGGTGGCAATTGATGACGATTAATCGGGGGAAAATGACAACAAAAACTTCAGCACGGTCATTGCGGCGACTGATCAGAACTGGAGTGGGGAGGGGGGTGTCGGCGCACGACGCCGATTTTCCCAAGGCGGGGTCGACCGGTTGCGTCTCTCTGATGACGGACGATAGAAATCCCCAGTTTATCAAAAATAATTAAATTCCGCTGATTTTCTGGAGATCTTACAAAATTTTCACGCTCTTTCTATATCTTTGAGCGCCGATTTTGGCTTACAGCGACCCACCAGTTTCATGGGGAGAAATTAATGCGGTCGCGACCCGGGCCTTTACCGTAAGTTTACGTGACTCGAAAGACCCACTAGTAATTGCAAACTGCAAGTTTCTCTAAATAATTACCAGAAAATCTCCTTTCAAATAAGCGAATTAGTTTTATAACGTTGTCAATATTCCTAGCATAACTTCTGAAGACCCCTAGTAGCCTGGGTTTATCTTGCTAATTTTTTTTTTTGCCAGCTGAAGGGGGAGGCGCGCGCCTGGCGCGCCTCCCCCTGGATCCGCGCGTGCAACATGCGGAAGTGACGACAACTCCCAACTTCCCAGCCCCACCAGATTTCCCTGTCTAAAAGAGCTACTACTGTTTTGTGTAGTGTTAAATGTTGAGCGTACATGTACAGTGTATTTGCCTATCACCAGGAACGATAGCAGACTCGTGCTGTGTACATCATGTACTGATGTAGCCTCCACCAGGCCATCCTACGGATTGTAGAATTCTTGGTTAGGGTGAAAAATTGGCCAGGAGAGTCAATCACATGGGAATGGTAACATGTCTGCTGTAACTGCTCAGGCAAATGTTACTCCATGGTGGCCAAACTGTAGTCTCTACCAGACTGACTACGCTGGCTATTATAGGGAGAATTATTTGCCAGGTGAGTTTTGCCACCAGAGGCCAGGAAATATGAGCCTAAGCGTGGACTGACTCCTTTGGTCAATTTCCCAACTTTTTTTGCCAAATTCTACAATCCCCGTAGGACAGGCCTACTACCAAACTACCCTCAGGGTGGTGAATCATTCACTATAGCCAAGGGGGGTTAGGTTCTGGTTCTGGTAAAGACTACATGTAGGACATGTAAGTAAACAGGGTAGGACTTCCATGTGGTGGGAAGGGTCATGGGGTCACTAGGTCAGGTTTGTTGACATGATAATTTGCTGGGTCAGGGGTCCTGTGACAAAATGTGTGGCTGACAAAATCCCTCACCCCTTTCAACATAGATGGGTCAAATTTCTTCTTCTGACAAACAATCGTCCAATACGCGACAATCCAATCTCGTTGGGAGGTCTCGCGAGACTGTAATCTGGCCGCGCGCGCGCGTGATTTGACAGTCGGACGGTAACAGCCTTCAGCAGCCCAGCGGCTAACAATGGCTTCTCCCAGCATCGACTCGATCGAGTCAACTTCAGAGATTCGTTGTGCTTTTATTTGGCAACATCCGCCGGTAAATCGGCATGCCATGAGCAGATAATATTGTTGTGAACCTATGGACTCGATATCGTGCTGTAAATTTGCAAATTTCTGGTCATTTTGACAATTTTTGACGGGCGGTTTATGCTTGCTTGTCGTGAGAAAAACGTGCATATAGGCGCGTCGCCTTACTTGTAGTTACTCGGATAAGTTTGGCTCAAGCCGTAAAAATATCCCACAAAAGCGTACAAGTACCATCATTGGATCCTTGTAGATCCAAACTCGTAAGACTTTCGGCGATTTTGACCGTAAATTAGTCGATGGCAACATATCGACTTTGGGAGTTTACGCGTACGTGAGTTGGGGAGGGGGGCGTGTTTCCTCGTATATGCGTTCGTTTTGATCAAGGCGGAGTCACTTTTCCGACTATGATTTCAGTTTTCGCCAGATGAAACTCCACAAAAACGTGAACATATCGATGTAGGGTCCTTCTGGGTAGAAATCTAGCATGGTTTCAGCGGCTTTGTGGCCGACTTTTTTGGTTAACGTAATATGTAATGAGTGGGTGTGTCTGCAAATGTATAACGTTTGGCATTTGCTGTTCTTTTTCAGATCAACGAGTCGCGATCGAAATTCACATCATCAGGGAAATACTGCAAATCATATGGATGCAATAGCCGTCAGTCCAAGTGTGTCAATGAAGAGAAAGTGCCAACATGCATTATATTTTTCAAGATCCCCCCAAATGTACTTGATGATAACACGTTACTTAAGCACTGGGATTGTCTGGTAAAAAGACAGCTCGGAAGGGATAATTTCACCATGAACATGAAATTAGAAATGTGCGTTTTTATACTTTTTAACGGGAAATGTGTACATCTACTGCATGCTAAAATAGGCAGTCCAAAGAACAAAGGTAGACAGCAGTGCAGCACTCAAGACGTCACACAGGTACCACCACCAAGTGCAAGGGAATGTCTATTGCTGTAACTTAAATTGGGCGGACTTCGTTGTCTACTTTGGCAGGGATAATTTATTCTGCGAACGAATTAAAGTAGACTCAGAATGGCAGAAGAAGAATATCCCAAAGCTTGACCACTTTCACAAAACAGCCATACTACCGGAGCTGTTCACTCAAAGAGCCAAAGGAGGTAAGAAACTCTATGGTATGTATGAAGAAAGACTTCGGAAGTTGTTGATGCAGAGTGTCCAGACCACTGCATCGGCAGAATAGAGTGGACTACTATGTATAGCACAGGGAAGTGGACACCTTACGGCTTACCTGTCTTAGGTCTGAGTAGGACGATGTCTCATTTGTTGCAAAAATTATGCCACACAAAAACAGTCAGAGATGTTGAAAGTTCACATTTTAATACAATGTACATTTCAATGATTATGTGTATGAAACATTACCATTTCCCAAAAGTATTACTTATCGGATGCTTATTTTCGTCAATACTGTAAATGCTGTGAGAACTTGTCTATCATTTGGAAAAAACACTAATGATATATACATGTAATTATCATTTCTCAAAAGCACGAGTTGCAAAGCTCTACGAGATCGAGTAAGAACATATGTTAAGACATCTTTTATAAAACATAAAATACGGCTATTGCATCCATATGATTTGCAGTATTTCCCTGATGATGTGAATTTCGATCGCGACGCGTTGATCTGAAAAAGAACAGCAAATGCCAAACGTTATACATTTGCAGACACACCCACTCATCACGTATGAAGTTAACCAATAAAAAGTTGCCCACAAAGCCGCCGAAACCATGCTAGATTTCTACCCAGAAGGACCCTACATCGATATGTTCACGCTTTTGTGGAGTTTCATCCGGCGAAAACTGAAATCATAGACATAGTCGGAAAAGTGACCCCGTCTTGATCAAAACGAACACGGAAACACGCCCCCCTCCCCATCTCACGTACGCGTAAACTCCCAAAGGCCGATATGTTGCCATCGACTAATTTACGGTCAAAATCGCCGAAAGTCTTACGAGTTTGGATCTACAAGGATCCAATGATGGTACTTGTAAGCTTTTGTGGGATATATTTACGGCTTGAGCCAAACTTATCCGAGTAACTACAAGTAAGGCGACGCGCCTATATGCACGTTTTTCTCACGACAAGCAAGCATAAACCGCCCGTCAAAAATTGTGAAAAATGACCAGAAATTTGCAAATTTACAGCACGATATCGAGTCCCTAGGTTCACAACAATATTATCTGCTCATGGCATGCCGATTTACCGGCGGATGTTGCCAAATAATAGCACAACGATCGAGTCGATGCTGGGAGAAGCCATTGTTAGCCGCTGGGCTGCTAAAGGCTGTTACCGTCCGACTGTCAAATCACGCGCGCGCGCGGCCAGATTACAGTCTCGCGAGACCTCCCAACGAGATTGGATTGTCGCGTATTATGTCCGTGAACAAATACTGGGGGCTGAAAGTAATATGTATATATTATTGATTATGCACTTTTTTCAACCCAAAGTTGGAGCAGTGCACCTAATTTTAATTGGGTACACCATGGTATCTAATAGCAATAGATAGATATTTTGGGTTTTGTTGACTTTATGTTGTGTCTTGAATTTTTTTTGTGCACCAACATTTTTATTCTAGGCATGTCACAGTAAGGAGCTTTTATCAGGAGGAGAGAGCAAGAATTTTTTTCCATTCAGCTATGTTCGTAGCGGGCGACAAAATTTGATTAACACCCACGTGTCAAAAACCCGCATCTGCATACATTTCACCCACGCAAGCTTTTGTTTTCCCTTTGTTTTGTGGTCATTCATGGTGGGGCGGCCTGGGGATACAAACATTGTGTGTAGCGATCTGATTTTTGCGATTTTGTCGACGATGTTGAACAGAAGAGTAACTTCGGAATACATACAGCGGCGGCAATATTCTCTCTGACTGAGGGTGAAATTTCAAAGCCATACGGCGACCGGACAGCGCCGCCGCTCGGGTACGGGCTAAGCCTAAAGGCAAAATTGTCTGAGGCAAAGTCTACGAAAAAAACTGGTAATATTCCTACAATCAAGGATTAATTATGACTGTGAAAAACCTGACTCAATGATCACAGGAACCAAGTTTTTTTAAGTATGCAACAGATATATTTCATAAATCGATACAAATACAAAGTTCAAAATTATGCCTGGAGAACTCAAGACATTATATACGAAAACCCGATCGTAACGAAAACCATGAAAACTATGCTCTCCCGCCTTACCTTCACCTTATTCCAGGCCCGATGTATCCTCTAAAAACACGGGTGGTTCGACAAAAATGAGCAAGGTTCGACCAACAGTGAACACGCCATTTTACCGAGCACATCATCAACAGTTACGAAAAAATATCAGCTAAATGAAGAAAAACGTCATATTTTTTTAGTAGCCATCTGAAAATACATGTGAAAATTCATAATTCTATCGCAAGAAAACAGACCTCGATCCGCGAAAATAGGCCTAAACTGGCCCATGTTTGTTGTACGGCGAAGAGAAACATATCAAACTGTCCGCCATTGTGCGCTCTACCGCAAGATGACGTAGTCACATGCCTGCCGAGTTTTCCAAATAAGGGAATCGTCGGAAACCTGACCCACTTCGCCTCTTGCCGATCGGGCTTCGGGCTGGCTCGAGGGCTATGACGTAATGGCGTGGCTCATTAGCATAGAAACCGGCGCTACGAACATCAGATCAGACGGGCGCCGCGCAGGGCAGTAAACAAAGCCGGCGCTGCGGGATTTAACGGGCCAAACAAAGCCGCACAGCGGGCGGGTAACTTCATACTCTCTCCTCCTGATAAAAGCTCCTTGGTCACAGTCTGTTGCATTAAAAAATGAAATCTTATTTAGTGGGAGTGAGTACTAGTTTGGGAGCCTTAGAAAAAGACCAGTAGATTTGATGGCAGGCTAATGAACAAAATGGTCAAAACGATTTGTCAATTATGTGTATTCATGTGACATTTCAGGACTGCAGAATTGAGTGAAAAATTTCAAGACAAGCAGGCTTCCTGTAATCTAGCTAGATATATCTGATACATAATGGGGGACCAAGTGAGAGGAGTCCATTATGGGGCAGTTTCAATAACATTTGCTTTGTCTTTTCACACCCTGCCTCCAACATGGGGCCATAAAGAGAAGCCATAATTGAATAACAGAAGCCATCAATCACCCCAGGACGAGGTGGTGTGATAATGGCCCATGTTTTACATCACTAATCACAGGGGGTCCCAGGGAGTGCTATCTGCCTCACCTACATGACAATGGATTTCACACTGGCCCATTGTTCATGTGTTGTTATGTAAATGCCATGTCCCATGCTAACGAGGGTGTCATGGCTTCCTGACAGAGGGGCCCCCTGATGATTTTCCCACAGTTAAACTTGAAGCTCATTTGGGCAACTTCACAACCATATATTTGTCAAAAGCCAACATTATCATGTTTAACCTCATTCAGGTGTCTAAGAAAATATGGAAACCTTTGTCATATATTGCTTATCTAGAATTGCTTTGCTGTGAATTATGCTTAGCTATTAGATCACATTCCCAAACTGGGCCCTGCCCTGTTGCCAGTGTTGGAATGAAAAATAGGAATAGGATGTAAAACACAATATTAATGAAACACGCAAAACATCAAAATAGTTAGTCATATAGTCATAAGCACAGTTTGTGTATCTTTCTTGAAGTTGAAGTTGATGCAAAATTCTATTTTTCATGGCGTTTGTTTTCTGTGAAAGTCTATTTCATGGCATTCATTCCTCTCCGTGTCCCCCACAGATACGCCAGGACAGAGGACCACCCCCTGGGCGCTGGAGTCATTTTCATGGCGTTTGTTTACTGTGACAGTCTTTTTCATGGCGTTCATTCCTCTCAATGCCCCCCACAGATACGCCAGGACGGAGGACCATCCCCTGGGCGCGGGAGTCATCTTCAGCAGCGCGGACCCGTCCTCGGAGGCCGCCCGGGAGGAGAGTAAGTACGAGGAACTCCCGGAGCTCCCGCCCAAGCCGACACAGAAGGAGCCGCCGAAAGACGAGCCAGCGGACGGGAACGCGTACGGGGAGCGGGACTCGTTTCCCGTGTACGACGAGGAGGAGATGATGCGGGAGGTAACTGAGACACCGTAGTCTTTGTTTGAAATTTGCATTTTCTGTGTCCAAGTCCCCACTATTCTCTGGCTGGTTACCCCCAAAACGGGGAAGTGTTCATGGCAGGGAACTACGAACAAAGAACATCTACACACAGTTTAGATGCAGATCTTCCAGATTCAAAAATAGCACACTACCTTTTATTGTATCATTGTTAAACGACTCTTTATTAATAATGAAGTTTTTAACAAATGTTTTATCATTTTATGTATCATGCACCAATTCAGCCTTGTATAGCTGCAATGATATGTACATGTATATGCGCACTTGTTTTGTTGCTAATAAACCAGTCATCCATTCATTCATTCAGGTCCGCAGGCGAGACATCGAGGAGGGGATCGACCCGCCCCCGGGGTACAACCCGCCCGACATCACCGACGGCATCTGGAAAACCATCGTCCACCACGACCACGATGAGGTCCGTTTGTTTTTCAAGTTATTTTATTCAATAAACACATAAAAACCATCCAGCAGAAACAAAATATACCAGTTTATTTATAGAAATATATCTGATTCAGCAGAAATGTAACTGCCTTCAGGCCTAACACACGAGTTTTGTACAGTAGGTACAAACTTGTGTAAAATCTGACTGTAACGTTTGATCCACTCAAACTTTGATGTACCCCCTTACTCTTTTTAGCAAGGGTGGTGTTCTTCACAAATGTCCCATCCAAGAGGACATCCTTAACGGAAGCTTGGTACACATTTTCACCTGAGATGAGGAGGGAAATAAAAATTTAGATGTTAAGTGGCCTTCCCAAAAAAACAGCAAAGGTCCTGCTAGGCATTTAAACCCAAAACCCTTAGATTCTAAGTCAACGACCCTAACCACATGACTACCTCCCCACCTCAGGTGATCTCTGACTTCATCAACCGTAACCTGCAGAAGCTGACGGTGCCGTGGGAGCGGACCCAGGCGGTTCGCGCCGTGGTCGGCCAGTTCAAGCCGGCGCTGCACACCTACCAGAACCAGTTCGGGCGTTTCGAGGTGGCGCAGAAGCTCACGCCGCGCCGCATCCACACCCAGATCGACTACATCCACTGCCTGGTCCCGGACATGGTGACCATCGTGAACCAGCCGTACTACTGGGGCGTCATGGACCGCTACGAGGCGGAGGACGTGCTCGAGGGCAAGCCGGAGGGCACGTTCCTCCTCAGAGACTCCGCCCAGGAGGACTTCCTGTTCTCGGTGAGCTTCCGGCGGTACGGTCGCACGCTCCACGCGCGCATCGAGCAGTGGAACCACCTCTTCAGCTTCGACGTGCACGACCCGGCGGTGTACGCCGCGCCCACCGTCTGCCAGCTGCTCGAGCACTACAAGAACCCCGACTGCTGCATGTTCTTCGAGCCCATGCTGACCACGCCCCTCCCGCGCCCCTTCACCTTCCCCCTGCAGGCCCTCTGCAGGTCCGTCATCTGCAAGTTCACCTCCTACGACGGCATCAACAGCCTCCGGCTGCCGGGGTCGCTCAAGGACTACCTGAAGGTCTACCACTACAAGCAGCGCGTCCGCGTCCGCAGATTCGAGATGGACAAGCAGCCTGCCATCAAGATAACCACAGTGTAGGCCGCGCCATCTTAGTTCCTTGGTTCATGCTGAAAATCATGCAGTTCAAGATGTAAACAGAGTCTGGGAGGGCTGACCATACCTTGGTACACAGTTTTAGAGAGAAAATAATAGAGTCAAGTTATCCTCCCAGCCCTCTGTTTTCATCTTGACTGCAAGACAATGATATTTCTGAAAACCAAGGAAACAAAATGGTGTGGCCCTTACCTTAGGTCAGAGGTTGAAAATATTTTTCTGCTACCCACCAGATAGCCATAGCTAGGCTAAAAATTGTACAGTAAAATTCCCCTATGGCTGAATGTGTACTTTTCCGTTATGTTAAAGCTGTGTTATATCATATGTATGGGCTAGATAAGTGTGAAATTGTAAAATTGCAATCAATAATTTTATGAAAGGAAGTTGTTGAATAGATATATCTATTATGCGCAGGCATATTTTACTTTGCTGTGTCCATCATATCTGTAATGTATGATATAATAATATATGTAGACGGATTATTTTTATTACTGAATGAAGCACAAGAATTGAGCTACAAGGAATATCTTACAGGTAACTCCCCTTTCCACTAGATGGCAAGCAATGATTGAAAATTGAAGTTTTGTAACCATTGATATTGTAATTACCAAGAAGGTTACATTTTCGGCAGCGTTTGTGTGTCTGTCTGTCTGCGGGAACGATAACTCTAGAATGCCTCGATGGATTGTCTTAATTTGATACATGTTATGTGAGTAGGTGTCAATGAGACCTCAAAATGATTTTTTGCCCCTTAGTTGGAAAATTGTGATACAAGATGTAAAAGTGTGGTGTTAAAGGCAAAAAACTCTTTTATTATCTCCTTGAACTTTGTTAATTGCCCTGACATATCTTCAGTCAGTCATCAGTCAGAGCCACTAGTGGAAAGGGAGATGTTACAGAAACCAAAGTCAACATGTGCTCTCACCAAGAGGATAAATATTAGATATTTAATGTGGAATATCGTCTGAAAGGTTGTACAAATCTTGCCAATTATAAATGATAAGGAAGGTCAGAGGAATTTCTGAAGGTTAGACATCCAGGTGAAGTGATGTTTACCGACAAAATAATCTCTACAGCTAGATAACAACTGTCAGTAGGAAAGGGGTAGTTTTCAGTTATTCCTGAGAACCTGCGTATGTAGTGTTTTGCTCAAGATATTCATATGAGTAGATATAGAATCAAACTACCCAGAACTTGGTACTAGTAATCAGTCGTTTGTTGACTTAACTTCATGCTGAAACATCGAATAGTTGTCTTAGATTTTGCATTGTTACTTAAACATCTGAATCTTAAATCTCCAAAATACTTTGCAAACAGTTATACCATTCCTCTGAATGTTCATATTGTATTTCATGTTGATTTAAAACAATGTTACACATGGTTTGATATTTAGATGATTAATCTGTTATTGAGGTCTTTGATCTGATCCTTGTGAACCATGTTATGTATCATCTCTAAGCAGATGCGATGCTGCAACATTTTACACATCATTATGCAACAGTTCGTACCTTTCCCAAGAGATGCTTCTTTCTTTATCTCTTCATCTTAAAGTAAAGCCGGCACAACTTAAGAAATGAAAAAATATGCTGCAGAATATAGAAGTAGAATACATGTATAAACCAAAACTTCCCATCTGCTTGGAGCTTTATTTTGATGAGGAGGTTTTTTCCAGCTTACTCATTGTAGGTAGCCAAAGGTTGGTCTTCAGAGGTTGCACATTTCAATAGTTTGAATCCTCAAATGTTATGAATAGCAAAACATAAAATCCTCATGTGGAAAATTGCCAACAAAGTCAGGTGTTGTAGGGAGTGTTCAATTCAATTCATCTCCACACCTCACTCCTTTGCCTCCAGACAGACTAAGGCCTAGGGAAAAAAATGCTATGTTTCCTGTTTCAGTCCTGAAATTTCGAAAAAGCTTGGAGCAATTGCTGGCAAGCAGTTAAGTTTGTCAGCCTTTTCTAGGTGATTTCTAGTCCAGCAGTTATTCTGCCCAGACGTTGGAGCCTACCATAAATCCAGTAGCCTCTCTGTGGGCATTGGCATAAGTTGTTGGGGTGGGTGGGTTGTGTGACAGGGCATGGCGTTGCGCAATTTTCAACCGGGAAGTATCTGATGCCGGGAAAGCAATATATGCCAGGAAGATTCTCCGCATATATTCCTTTCCCGGCATTAGAACCTTCCCAGTTGAAAATATTGCTGTCACAGCCCTCCACCCCCTCCCCCAAACAACTTCTGCCAATGCCCACAGAGAGGCTGGCTAAAATCCAGGATGTGGGGGTGTGCAGCAGGTTACGTGGGGAGGGATTGTAATCAGGGATCCAAACATCCTGGTATCACCACTTCCAGGAACCATGTTGTTTTTCCAGGAAGGGGCCTTGTGTAAACACAGCAGTGTCCTTCCTGAGGCTACTGGGAGTACTGTAAATATCACAGCCAGTGATTTTTAATAGTGGTCGGGAGGAAAGGTTGTTCACGGCCTTGTTTGGTTTTGGCAGTGGGAACAAGGTTTCAGAGTGATAAAATTTTAGTGGTTGAATGGTGACTGCTAAAACCTCAGTAACATGGCATGCTAGGGATAGTCTTTACCTTGTACCAGACCCATTTATTTAGCAGACGGAGAAAAAGAAAATACAGATTTGTCTGTTGGGTACAACTTGTTACTCTATGACCAGCTAGCTATTAAACTTAAAGGACCATTTTACTTAAAGTAAACTTCCAGCAACCCTAGCTGGTGATGCCTGGCAGTTTTCCTGACATGGAATTGTGGGCAGCTTGCTTTGAGTTACGTTAGTATATATACAGGGACACACACTTCTATCTGCAACTCATCATGTTAGCACAGTACTACATTTGTTGCTTGAATGTTAGCCACAACTGTGCCTACAGGCCACATGACTGTGAGTTAGAAGTTGAGCTGTTGAATGAGCCCGCTGTATTCCGACCTCAGCTTGGAGAGTAAGCCTATTGATCGGTGTGTTCAATGAAAAGCAGGCTGATGTGTTACAAAGTTTATCTAGCTAGGACGATTGTTGCAATTGACAGAATAGCCACAATTTTGTAAGCAAAAGACCAAGAGCTCATTCAGGGTAGATCTGTTGATGCAACAGAGTAACAAAGCAGCAACTAACCTTTCACTGGAAAATGCATTAATGTTGCAATGGGTTGTATACGATGGAAAATGGTGTTTTCACTGTTTTAGAGGTTTGCTTTCAGAATAATTACCACAATGACAGTCCATCTGTGTGGGTAGAAGTCATTCTGGATAAAGTGGAACTGTAATTTCCAAAACAAAAGTTGGACTAACCCAAATTTTCTACTGAATAGTACAGTACAGCAGTGATAATGCATTGGAAAGTGCATTTTCTCAGTAGCTAGGGGTACCAAGAAAACTCCAAAAATATAACCACTGCAAACACTCCAAGATGTCAAGTATATATTCCAGTACTACCATACATATCCTATGCTTGTATCTGTTTGTTTGATGAAGATGGCCAAACAACTTGATGCAAAATTTGACTTATGACTACTCGTAGAACTGTTATTAGATATGATAGAATTGTTACCAGATAGAAAAGTAGATTATACTCCGTGTAGAGATTATTATTCTCTGGTTGAAAAATCTGTGCAAAATCTTCTATAATTCCTCTGGAAGGAAGGGAGGCGGGAAAAATAAACTACCTGCAAAATATTTGATACAAAATGAAACTTATCGTCTGTCATGATTTGTGTAAGAGTGAAAGGTTGATGGATGTGACCACTATTCGAGGGGGGATGTCCTGGCTTTATGTTGCATATTGTTTCATGAAAGGGACAGTTTGAAGTCTGGAAAGGACAGAAAAAGGAAATCAGAGATGGCAGACTTCACCTCCTAAGACACACTGCTTTGCTACCTTTCTAGTCACGAGACTAGCAGCACTAAGACTGTATGGTAACGCAGCATTGTATATACTGACGACCAGTTAAAATACAGTACATGGACAAGACAAAATCAACATATCTGTATCAAACTCTGTTCTGTTTTAATGTACGAAGAATATAATTGATTGAATCATGATTAGCAGCTGATAATTTTCTAACCTATTTTTGACCAGCACGCTTCCACACGGGTGCAATTATCACTTTTTACAGGCATTATCAACTTACAATACAAATGATAGTATAATACCCCTCAGTCAAGACGTGCGTAGGCATGTGTCAGATGTAACTCCCTAATCTGTACATACAGTCATGTCACATAGAGTAAGAAACAGGCTATGGCCATTCCCATGTTGAGTAGGATGCCTGATGCTGTAGAAACTACTGTACTGCAGTCATGTTTTTTATCATATTCAATGCATGAACATCCAAATGACAACATGCTATATCAGACTGATTTCCAAAAGGGTTATTTCAGAAACTCTCTGGGTAGGTTGCAGAGACTGTCCCTTACTGACAATACTTAATCGTAATTTCTGCCTGCTAACACCCAGACACGAACCCTGACCCCTAACCTTTAACTCTCCCATGCAGCTTTCCTGGTACAGCTCTACGGTTTGATAATAAGTAGTTCCAACTGTTTCAACATGACACAGACAAGGACAGCTAGAAAAATATGCTCAGTTATCTCTGACCAAGGAGGCCTCCTTGCTCTGACAGAACAAGTTTTTGGTAATTTCAACTCTACTACAAGCTCTCAGAAGCGTACATGGTACTTGAGACATACACGTAGCAAATTTCTTCAATCCATATACAGCATCCCTTCTCAAGCATAACAACAGTGAGCCTGCAACAGTGGATGATTCTGTAATTGTTAATCTGTTGAAACTTTGTCCGTGGTGGTAGATATCATTCTGAGGCAAAGTTGGACTGCAGTTCTCCACACAAAGGCTGAAGTTGGAGAGTAAAAAAATTGAATTCTTCTGTTGAAAATCAAAGTTCAATTTTGCTTCAGAAATAGGATGACACACTACTTTGTATTTCAACTTTGTTTCAGATTCTGTTAATCTATAAATTATTAGGTTTTTGTTCTCTGTAAAAGGTGATTCACAGATGACACGATGTTTCTCTGTGAGTAAAAGTTCCTTCTAAGATGGCAGAATGGTTGGTACGGGTGAGAGTTACTTCTAAGACGGAAGGATGTTCTGCGCAGGTGAAAGTTACTTCTGGACTGGCATGGCGACGGCCGCCTTGGTGTGCGACACGTCCGACTCTTTCCACAGCGATGTGACTGTTTTTATCTGCGTGTAGAACTGGATACCCTGAAGGAACAACAAACCAGAGTGTCTAATCAGAACCCAAATAGAGATGGGCATGATCACCAGTGGTGTACTCTTAGTCTTATTGATATGTTTGGCAGAAGAGGGCCAGTGTGGATGCTAGATCCATTACTCTTCTGATGTCATCATCACCAAAAGAAAAAAAAGAAAATCTTAACTCAAAGACTCTTATGAGTTTGGTTTCTACTACAGAGGGAATGACAGCCCATTACAAGTACAAGGAAGACTTACTCAACTACAAATACATGTGAAGTACCCAGCATTTGCAAATAGGTTCAAATTATGACAAGAAATGTTTTGCATATTAAGAAATATGATCCTAACAGGGTACAAGTTGAATACAACTAGACTTCTAACTTTGTGGCAGGGTTGCTTTGGCTATGATGTTGCTATTGCTACAATGTTGCCATGGTTACGTACCGCCTTGCCGTAGAAGTTGGTGTCTCCCCTGAAGGATCCGCGTGAGCCGGTGAAGGAGAACATCGGGAGGGGCACCGGGATGGGCACGTTCACGCCAACCTGGGGGGGGCAGGGAAAATGGTTAGGTCAAATGTTTTCTATTATCAGTGATTGCATCATCTTCCTTCTCTTTGAACAGGAAGGTATGGTTTTTGGTACAACTAGTATTTTTCTGTTTCTGCAGTCAGTTCATATGCCATGAATAGGCATGTCTCACCACAGTGACAAGAAGTGGAGGCAAAGGTTCATCATATTATATTTGCTGGTGTCAACAGGTGTTTTAGACTAGCCAGTTAATTGCATAACGGATAACTGCACACTTCTGTTTATTGCATGAAATCCCAAAGTCCAGTAGTGATGCAGCCCAGCTGAATTACTTTATTGCACCATCCGGATAATTGCACAAAATGTGCTGGCAAATGGGGAGTACAATTAAACGGCTTCTACTGTATTTCAAATAAATAAACAAACAAAGAAACACACCTGTCCGACGTCCACGGCCTGGGTGAACTTGCGCGCCGTGGCACCGTTGGTCGTGAAGATGGCGGTGCCGTTACCGTAGGGGTTAGAGTTGATGACCTGCAGGGCGTCATCAAGGGTGTCGACCTCCATGGAGACCAGCACCGGGCCGAAGATCTCCTCCTCGTAACATTTCATCTTCGGCTGCAGACAAGACAAGGAGACAAGAGAAAATAAGAGATGCTGCAGAATTTCTTAGAGTAAATACAGGAACCTGAACTGACCAGACTGCGGCATGAACTCCATTGTCTGTAGGTCCCGTCATCGTCCCAGAATGGAAATTGTCTCCTTGGAATGGAACTATATCTTCCCAAAAAACTATTGAAATGTACTTTCATAAGCTTAAATGACATATCTAACCAGAAAAATCAGCAACATGGGCTCCAAAACAATGAGTGGGATGGAAAAAACATTTTTAGCTGGAGACTGCCCTGCCACACGGTGACCACTGTGTAAAAAAGAAACCTATCTGGCCACTCACGTCGACTTTGTGGAGGATAGTGGGACCCACGAAGTTGCCTTTCTCGTAGCCGGGGACCTTGACGTCGCGCCCATCCAGCAACAGCTCCGCGCCCTGCTCCACGCCGCTCTGCACCAGGTCGCACACGCGCTGCTTCGCCTCGGGCGAGATCAGTGGACCCAGGTCTGCTCCCGGCTGGTCACCTGGACACACAGCGTACACAAGATTAGTGAACTGTCTCATGGTATAACACACCAGCGCTGTGCTTAAAGTTGGTAAATATAAGTTGCATAAGAGATGGTTTTGGTTTGGTTAGACCCACTCACACTGGTGCATATCCTCAAACTTGCACGACTGTGTCATCTGGATTTGAAATTAAGTTGGTTTAAGAAAGAAGCCTCTATGGGAATTGCCATGCCTTTCAATAATTTTTTGAATGCTTTAGAAAAATTAGAATATACAGATCATTCACTAAAAACGAAAGCCAAAATTGAAATGACTCTTCATACATAATTTTTTTTTTAACTCCTGGTATTCTGTAAGGGACTAAATAAGGAAGCTTAACTATGTCAGAGAAATGATACAGGTACAAAACTTACCAGCATTGACCTTGAGCTGTTTTGCCCTCTCGATGAGTTCAGGGATCCACTCTCTGGCCTCACCCACAAACACGGCCGTGGAGAGCGCCATACATCGCTGGCCAGCCGCTCCGAACGCAGCTCCACACAGCTGCAAGGGGAAAACAACATGGTTCACTAGCCACAATCCTAACCCTAACCCTAACCCGCAAACACGGCCGTGGAGAGCACCATACATCGCTGGCCTGCTGCTCCGAACGCTGCTCCACACAGCTGCAGGGGGAAACAAAATGGTTCACTTGCCCAAACCCTAGCGCTACCCTACCCCTAACCCTAACACTGACCCTAACCCTAACCCTACTCCTACTCCTAACCCTAACCCTTCCCCTTCCCAAAACCCTCACCACAAACACAACCGTGGAGAGCACCATACATTATGTATAAAGTATACTTCATCAATGCTGATTAGTAAGTTCTGTGTGCTCCAGGCTTGAACACTATCAGACATGGACCAGCCTGAGGTGTGTCACAGTACAGGAGCAGGCTTTGTTCTGCCTGGCTAATACAACATCCCCCGCATGGCACAGCAGGGCATGTCGGAAAACCAGGGTCGGGACTCGGGAGGATCATGTTCTGTGTTGTGTTTCACACAGGGTTCGACATATCCCTTCCTAAGGACTGCGACCCTTTGCAGTAGTGTGCATGTCTGGTGAGTATGTGATAGTGACATAAAGTAGGCTACATTAAGATGTAAGAGTAAATAATAATGTTCTGTGTGCTCCTGATTTAGCCCCAGCCCCAGCCCTATCTCTGCACCCCACCTGATGTTCCTACCTGGTTAAGTGTGTTCTCCTTGTTGGCGTCTGGCATGATCACTCCGTGGTTTTTCGCTCCCTGTCAAACAAAACATCAACACATTTAAAAGGCTTTCTGGAACAACCTTTTTATACTATAAGGCTTTGCCAAATATTACCAATACAAATTTGAAAGTAAGGAGAAAGTTGACTATGTTACTGCTTTCTGCAAGTAAGAATTCTGGCAATAACTTGTAAAAATGTAAAAAGGAAACATTCTAGTACTTACCATGTTGGATTGAACTCTCTTCCCGTTTTTGGACCCCCTTTCATAGATGTACTGGCCCTACATAGAAAAACACAATGTTACCCATAAGATCTTTCACATTGCTGTAGAATGATATCTAGATTCACCTGATACAAAGTTTGTTTTTCTGAACATTTTCAACTACAATTGTTGCCTTCTTTAGCATCAATACTGATGTAGAAGTAACTCAACTTTCAATCTGACCAATGCTACCAGAAGCTAACAAAGACAGATCAGAGATTCCATACATGTACTTCTATTGTCTTTCCAGAATTGAAGTAATCAATTTCAAAGATAAGAGCAGAACTGTGAAGTAAGGAACTCACGGCGGTGTCAGAACCCACGAAGGAGATGGCTTTGATGTCAGGGTTGTCACAGATGAAGTTCACAGCTGAAACAAAGAGCACGTCTCTTGATCAGTACTAAATGGTTTTATATGAAAGTTTTGAAAAAAAGTGATACAGGCTTCTTTTCTGTGAGATACATACCCATAACCTGTGTCACAGTGTAGAAGCAAATCAAGGTCAACAAGTAAGTGCACCACCTAGCAGCTTAGAAATCAACTGCAGACAGGGTGAGCTTAAATGCTGGTGCTGGTGAAATGAAGAAGGTCACATCAAAACTGATCAAAACTAAGTTCTGTGTGCTCCCTGGTTGAACACCAGCAGGTATGGCACCAGCCTGAGGTGTGTCACAGTACAGGGGCAGGGTTTGTTCTGCCTGGTTAATACAACATCATGTTAATACAATCATGCCCAACGGCTTATAACATGTAACGTTACATCATCAACTTCAAATTAAAGTACAGTGGAAGCCGCTTATTTGCACGGCCTATTTGCCAGTGAATTTAGTGCAATTATCCGGCTGGTGCAACAATGCGAAGTTATCTAGCTGGACCGCACCGGTTTGGGATTCTGGGATTCCGTGCAGTTAACAGAAGTGTGCGTTTATCCGATGTGCAATTAACTGGCTTCCACTGTACTAGTACTGGAGTACATATTCATCAAGTTACCACAGTGTCTATGGCACTATACTTACTATTGTGCACGTGGGCGAAGACTTAAGCTTCTTCTTTGAAGGCAGTGGTTAATGAACTGTCCCACGTTCTGCAAAATCAGTGGGTTTCGATATTCCAGAAATAAAGTCTTTTGATTGTATTCTGTATAATAAAAGCTCTGCAAAATCATGGCAACTGTTTGAAATAATCTGTTTCTTTTGGTCTCACTTTGAATACACCAATCATTTTTCCACCGCTTTGCATAATCTGTCGTGGACAGATATAGCTGTTTATATCGGAGCCTTTTATTTATATTTCTATTGGTTTGGCTGTTCAGCACGAGGAGCCAGGGCTGCCCAACTAGCCTGTGGCTATTACAAAGGGCTAGCCCTGCTGACAGAGACAAAGCAGCCCCTTTCTATCTCAAGTTGATGTGAATTAATCAACATCAAACTTCAGACATCCTTTTTTAACATCCTTGATACATCCTTTTCTATTGAAAATAGAAAACACTACGCAAAACATCAAGTTATTTGCTAACCTCTGATCATGACTTCTACTGAGTTACAGCTTTCATGTACAATTCAACAAAATGAAAATCAATATGAAGAATGATAACAAAGATGGGGATGCTTTCATTTTATCTGAATTCATCATAATGTGAGGGTCTATAATATAGGTGTATGTCACCTGTACAAATTGCCCTCAACACAATAAATTGCCGCCAGGCAATATGCTTTCACCCTAGTTAAATAAAGAATAAACAAACACAATATCAACTGTATATGTAGCACAGAACAAAATCTACAATAGCTACACATGCGCATACCCTACGTCATTATTGAGCTTAAAGAATAAAATCACAGAAAATTGCTTTGTTGACATGTGTTGACATATTAACAACGTATTTGCTGTAAAACTACGTTTGTAAAACAAAATTATTCCTCAGTGAGGCTACAGTGTGGAAACGTTTGCTCCACGCCTGACTCAAGTTCAGTAGGTGTGAAATATGGAGACAGTGTTGTTCTTTGCATCTGTCACTATCATCTGTCCCTGTGGTGCCATGGCAACAACCTGCTGCTGCCCCGTGAGAGTAGTGATGTGTTTGAGGAATTTTCCTGTCTTGTCAAACATCTCCACACGGCTGTTTCCCCAGTCTGCCACGATGATGTTACCTGCCCTGTCTGTACAGATCTCACGGGGATGATACAGCTGACCTTCACCACTTCCCTTACCTCCAAACTGGAACAGAAAATGTCCATCCTCGTTGTACACATAGACATAGTTGTTCCAAAAGTCAGACACAAGAATGTTCCCTTCCCCGTCCACAGTGATGTACCGTGGGTACTCCATCCCCTGCTGCAGAAGCACAGTTCTCACAAGTGTCCCATCTGGCCTGTACACCAAAACTTCACCATGTTGATTGTCCCCTACTCGTGTGGTTTGTGTGGTGAGGATGTGGTTCCTCCTGGTGTCCACAGCAAATCCACTAGAACTGAACCTCCATGTTATCTGTTGGTCGAGCTTCCTCAGCATACCGCCCTGTTTGTTGTACTGCACAGCAAGTTCGGCACAGTATATCTTCCCCACCACCCACAGGTTCCCCTCCCCGTCCATGGCCACATCATATGGCCACATCTTCCTTTCACCTGACCGGACCCGGACTGTTGGAAACTGCCTCAGAAATGTTCCCTGTAGGGTGAAGACTTGGATTCTCTGGTTCCCATTGTCTGCTACAAAAATCTCCCCTTCATCTGATACTTTAACACCACGTGGGCTCTTAAACTGTCCTATTTCTGATCCCTTTCCACCAAATGTTATCCTCTGTGGCTGATTATCATGCGGATTACCTGTGCCCCTTGCTGAATCATTGCTAGACACAAGTGATGCTGTGAGTGGTGCAGGTGCTGATGGGATTGGTGTAGGTGATGCTGGTATAGGTACAGGTTCTGCTGGTATTGGTGCAGGTGCTGCTGTGATTGGTGCAGATGAGAGAGACTGGACCGTCACATGTCCCAATACTGGCACTGGGGTGTCTGTGGGTTGAAATACAGCAGGCTGGGTTTGTACAGAAGTTGGTGCTGCTTTTCCTCTGTACTTTCCTACCACATCTGTCAAAGCAGTTTGCTGACTGAGAAACTCGACCCATCCCTGCTGCAGTTCTTGTTCTGCTTGATCACAGGCAGCAGACAGTTTGTTGCTATCTGCCGACACTCTGTCCCTTTCAGTCTGTATCCTGTCCAGGTTTTCTCCGTGACTTTGTTGTGATTCAGACAAGAGGTGGTCTTTTCTCTCTGTGAGTTTCTGCACCATTTGGTTGTAGGCCTGAATAATGTTGTTGTCTCTCTGCTGTTTCTGGTCATTCAGCGTTTTCTCTTTTTTCTCAAGATCTCTGATGAAGCTGCAGTAACTTTCCAAAATGTTCCTCCCCTTATTGATTACAGCCTGCACCGTGCATCTCCTTTCCTGTGCAGCTTTTCTAAGGCCCGTGGTTGGATGTCCGTCATGGTCCTCTTCACAACATTCAATACAAACTGGCACATTACACTGCTTACAGTAGAGCTTGACTTCCTCTGAGGGGTGAAAGCTGCACCTGTTTCCAGACTGGGGTTGTTCCCTTGTTTCCCCTGACAGTGTAGCCTGGTTTTGCAGCCTCTCACACATATTTGCTGCGATGAGATTGTCTGGCAAACCTGGGACCCTCTGGGGTGGCAGCCTGACCTGCTGACGACAGATTGGACACTGGAAGGCCCCTGCCCTCCCTGCAAGGTCCTGTAGACAGTCCTGACAGAAGGTGTGCTGACAGGGCAGCACCTTGGGCCTGGTGAACAGCTCCAGGCAGATGCCACAGGTCAATTCTTCTGTGAATTGTGTCCCCAAATTTGGCGGTGGAGCCGCTTGCCCAACTGCCCATATAGGAGTAGGTGTTTGTCAAGGGCCTCATTTACACAGATCGGGTTTCAGCCTTATTATCATACCTGACAAGGCTGACAATGGAGCAAGTCTAGTTAGCACATACCTGTAGAACGTAACTGTAAAATGGAAGATGTCCGTAGTAGTTTAATTAAAGGTTTGTGTTTTTTCCAATCAATCACGTTACCGTGAACTTATAACCGCCGCGAAATGTTTTGTTCAATCTGTGTCCTGCCTGCTTGCCCATTTGTTTCTTACTGCTAAATTAAAATCACTTCAAACAGCCCATTTTCTCTTTAGGCCACACCAATTTAATTTCTTGGTTCTCGGATTTTTTCAGAAAAATATTAGGGCAGTCGGTCGAAAAAAAAAGAAAAAAAAATTTACAAAAAGTATGTGGTGAACTTAAATAACACAAAAAAACAAGGTAAGTAGTCAAGTTTTCAGCTTTTCATGGCATGATTTATCCAATGAATCTCTTCCTTTGATTTTATACCACTGTTCTGATCATGTGACTGCAAATAAGTGCTCTGATTGGTTTATCAGCAGTATGTGCCCCTGGAATGGGGTTTTTAAAGGTCTGCAATAGCAAAACCTATGTTATTTTTCTTGGGACAAAATTTTTTTGTACCAGCTAATCATTGATTGGTGAGTTCTTACTAATGATTTGATTAATGCTTTCTGAAATCACACAACACAACACTGTACAGCTACAGGGTAGCTGACATGGCTGACAAGGAATAAAGTATAAAAATATCCTACACCTTTGGTAATGTACACTCAATGATAGATGTGCAAAAGCTAGGTGTGACAGTGTAATATAAATCAGCTGCTTCCGCGCCACGTGCCTGCAATGCTGGTGTATTACGCCGAAGGGCAGTTATACCACCTATATAGATACAGATACAGAATGACTAACATCTGCTTAACTGCTTGATAGGTTGATAGATTGATTGCCCCTACCATCGTGCTGTCCGTGGATGACGTTAACGACTCCGTCAGGAAGTCCCGCCTCCTTCGCCATCTCCACCAGCATCATGGTGGCGCCAGGGTCTCGCTCAGACGGCTTCATCACGCACGTGTTCCCGCAAACAGCTGCCATGGGAAACATCTACAACAAACAGCACACAACAATAAACAACAATCATCACGCAGGTGTTCCCGCAAACAACTGCCATAGGAAACATCTACAACAAACAACACACAACAACAACAAACAACAATCATCACGCAGGTGTTCCCGCACACGGTCGTCATGAGAAACATCTACAACAAACAACAACAACCCTAAGCTAAAAAAAAATTTAGTCTTCCACAGGCTGTACCAATAAGGACTGTGCATTCAAGTTATCATATACTAGTTGAGTGTAAAAACTATTTTCTTCTGTGCACAAGAGTTCAAACTTACCCAGAGCGGAATCATGGCAGGGAAGTTGAACCTGGAGAAAACAGACGAAAACTGCAGATGTAAGACACAAATTAATATCAAGCAGGCAACTCTAAGTATAAGTAAGATCCAAAAAGTTACATCAGTCAAAGATCAGGACATCTGCAGAACCCACTCACGGTGTAATTCCGGCCGTCACCCCTAGGGGGAGCCGAAACGTGTGGGTGTCCATGTCCTTAGCAATGCCTGCCATGGTCTCCCCCAGCTGTAGCGATGGGATGCTGCAACAGTGCTCGACCACCTCTGGGAACAGATAGAGCAAACAGACTTTCAAAAACACCACAGTAGAACTGTTTGAAACTGTCTGGTTTATAACCAGTGCAATGGCCGAGTGGGTAGAGTGTTTGCCTTGCATTCGGTAGGTCATGAGTTTGATCCCCGGCCGAGTCATACCAAAGACTTTAAAAATGGTACATGCTGCGTTCTCTGCTTAGTACTCAGCACCAATGAGGAAGAGTATGGAACACACATTACTACCAGCAGACCTGCTGTAGTAGCTTGCTCAAATGTGTGGCCCAGGGGCTACTTGAAATGGAGATGGGCCCCACCCTAAGCTTTTGCACAGATGTATGGACAACTTTTCTGACAGTAGAACTGGCCATCAATAAGTACTTCTCTTTCAAATAGACTCCAACTGGGCACTTCTTTTGGAGATTTTCGACTTGTCTCCGTGTCTACCCCTATCTCTGCCTTTGTTCTCATTTGATCAGAGGCCAGATGATACTGACACTAGGAACCTTGTCACATTTCAATAAACAAGGAAGGAGCATGTTGTGCAGGTACATGGCCACCTGCATTCCTCATTTGCCAACTTCTGAGATGCGGTTGCTAAGCAACTATATGGGAATTTTGGATAAGTTTGGAAGTGAGGCTATCATTGTGACCTATCAGCATGAGTTATCTCCAGGATAGTTTTACAAACAGATGAACAGGTCATAACTCTTACAATTGATATCGATCATCTGTGATGTTTCTTGTCAAGCATTCACATAGTTTTACAGAAGAGGCTTCAGAACTCTTCAGACGCTTGTGTAGCGATCTTTTTAAAGTCTACTTACGCAGTCCTCTGAGCACATCTCCCTCTGCATCCACCAGCGTCTTCCCTTGTTCCATTGTGATGTTTTTGGCAAGTTCAGACTGTAAGAGAAAACAACAGTACTTAACAATCACAGAAGAGATTTGACAAGTCAGTACGTCTGGCCTCATATGCATCTCATTCATTTGCAAAAAGGTGGATGTCAGTTATTGAGAAGCGTCGGGTTGTGGCTCTGGGTGTGAATGGCTCAAATCTGTCAGCCCCACCTCCCTATCAGTCTCGTTTGCCCCGGTGCCCACAGGTGTGTAGCCCCGACTGGAACCCAAGTCCCGCTGGACTGCCAGATACTGCAGAAGTACCTCTCAGTGTGTCCACAATTAGCTTACAGCGTCTAGTTAAAATTTGTTACTTCTGGCTTCTGGGCCAAACACCCTGCAGTTATGCCACATGATCCCACCTTCTGAGTCTAAGAAAGTAAGAACACTTAAACTGTGTAGATTAATATGGAAGTGAAGAAAATAAAAGACAGAAAGGCGTTCTTCTCTGTCTACTGATGAAGTCTACTGCAATGATTTCCTTCATCCCAGTTCAATATCCAGTACCCGCCATGTTCTCCTGGATGAGTTGCTGTAACTTCAACATGACCTGTTGATGCATGACAGGGCTCGAAATACCACATGCATATGCAAGTTTGTGCATGTAAGATTAGTGTGGTGCAAGTAAGTTTAGACCAAACTTGCACCAGTGCAAGTTACTTTTGTCCTCTAATACCTGACACTGTGACATTAGAAAAAGCTTACAAACACCAAGAATATTATCTGTCATTGAAAGGTAAAAGAAAATAACACTTGATAAAAAAGTCTAAGTTTGTCCATGGAGGTTAGACATCCATGGAGGTTAGACATCCAGGTAAACAATATTTCAAGACAATTCCATCTCTACAATGCTTAAGATCCCTTTGGTGTTGTCTTACCTTGATTTGCATTTAAGTCACATTTGCATACAAGTTAGTGACTTTAATGTTCAACTGGTTTTTCCAGTTATATGTACATGTTATACTTGTAATGAGTTGTTCTACCACTTCATTCCAGCGATTAGTGATGGATGTCAATCGCGAGGCATGCAGAAGAAATCTATGGATCTTATCGAGTTGTAGACATTGGATTGATCTTTAATTAAGCCTAAATTCATCTTTTTTGAAACTGTACAATTTAAAACTAAAAAAAAATGTGCTATGGAAAAACAAATACTTAAAAGTATCCAAACATGTGGTCTTTATGTATCCCCGTTTACTCACATACATTTGCAAATTTTCAGAATAGGAGATAAAGAGTTAACAGTTCACTATTTTGGGTTGTGCAAGTAAGTTTCTTTTGGTGCAAGTTACCTTTTGCTCAACTTGCACAGGTGCAAGTTAACTGAAAAGTGTATTTCGAGCCCTGCATGAGGATGGTCGTCTCCGACCAGTAACAAACAAATAGATAAACAAACAAACACCCCGGTACCCACCATGTTTTCCTTGATGAACTGCTGGAACTTGAACATGACCTGCTGGCGTGTGAGGATGGTTGTCTCCGACCAGGCTGGGAACGCCGCCTTCGCCGCGTCCACCGCCGCCTGCATCTCCGCCTGGGTCGACTTGGGAACTCTCGTCACCACCTCGTTAGTCGCCTAAAGCAGACAGGGACAGAATAAAATTCAACTACAACTCAATCTCTACAACTGGTTAGAACACAGAGATCTAATTCCGGACGTGACATCCACTCTTCTTCAGGATCACAGAATAAAAGTAAATGATACTTAGCTGGATTTAGTTCAGTATGGACAATGAACTCAACAAACAAAGAGCTGTTTACCTAAACAAATTTTTGGTACAGGTTCACAGAACTGTGCCGATACTGTACCAGTACAATCAATTAGGTAAAGGTCCAAAATACCAGAACCCTGGTGCACAGGACTGGTATTGTAACTATATTGCCTTTCCTTTGCCTGCTCCAAAAATCAGGATGTTCCTTAGTACAATGCATTTCTGTTTCCTAACTTTTCTGCTGTAAACATCAGTAGATTAACAAATCTTTTGCATTCACAGATATCTTTTCTGAAGCCCCCGGAGAGTGTGGTACTCACAGGGTTGTGTACGTCGATCCATTCTGTGGCCTGTGACTCCACCATCCGACCATTGATGAAGAGTTTGGTTGTGGGCTGGAGGTAGATATGGAAAGTGCAGTTAGAAACAAGAGTAGGAATGTGTGCGGCGCTTTTCAATCTAAGGGCTTAAAATACCACCAGCTACCGGTAGCATAAGTTAGGAAGCTATCTGATGATATTATTATAAAACTCCTTTGATGAAAAGAAGTCAACCTTGAAATCATAATAACTTCTGTGTAGGTATCTACAGGTCTGGAAATACCAGTGCAATTTTTCAAGCTTGAAAATTTAAGAAGGTTAAGCAGACATTCTTCTTCAATCTATGTTATGTGCCCAAAATCTTTCCTGTACACCCAACCTTAAGGTTTGGATGAGCTGACCTCCTTGGTGCACCGATACACATATTAATATAATGAAGTTAGAGCCCTGTCAGCGCTCGTGTCAGCTGTAACAAACGAGCCAGTCTGCTACTCACCGCAGAACTGGATGCGTACAGGCGAGACCCCGTCAGTCTCAGCACTGCTGCAGTCTGGAGGGGAAGAGAAACTCTTCCTGTCAGCTTCATTATACAACATTGATTAATGGATGGCATCTGGGTGGGAGGGACAGAATGCATATGGGGGAGGGTCTGAATGGGGGTTCCAACAGCACTTTATTTTACAATTAGAAGAACCCCATAAGGCCCCTATGTTACATATTAGGCTAAAATCTAGGAGGGTAATTAAGCCAAATTTGGTTGATTCGCTACAAGTAACGTAAGATGAAAAAAATACAAACTAGTTGTGATGTTAAGATAGGATGCACAACACAACTGCATTTCTCCTACTTATCAGTTCAATAATGAATAATACTGTAAATGCAGAAATGTTCGCGGTGGATTTATGTTCGCGGTTTTCGCGTTGGCCATCTCACTGCGAATTTAAAACCACCGCGAACATTTCTCCAGGGCATTAAGATACTACAGTGCATGGTGCTACTGCGAAATTAAAACCACCGCAAAAAGTCATTTTTCCTGCTGCTGCGAAATTTAATCCCGGCGACTTAAATGCATTTACAGTAATTCGACATTGGCATGATAATGATAACATTTACCTAAGGGGGGGGGGGGGTATGACAGGGTAAAATGTATACAATGGGAGTTGTACAGGACAATGAAAAGGACCTAATCCAATGTGTACAGAAACTTAAGGCTAAACAGAACTGACAATCACAGGATTTCGCAGGTATGATTTTAGCATTGCGCAAGGAGGAAAGACAACATTCGTGGGGTGGGTTTGTTTGACCAATCAGCGCGTAGATTGAGGACAAGGCCCCCTGATATCCATGTGACGGGTAACTTGATATTGCAGGCCTCATTAGCTTTGTAACAACAGTCTACACAGTACAAGATTACACAAAACAACTTTGGACGTGTTAGAGACGGACTACATTGTGATAAACTATGTGTCAAGCTCAGGAAGTTTCGGTCCTACATCCCCACCTTTTACGCCCCCCTCCCCATGCTACGCACACATCACCATGCTTCTCACAGCCACAGATACCCGCACAGCCTTTTGACACGCCTGTCGTGGACAGAAATCCGTCCATGCAGTACCGAGAGCTCCGTTTACTCACCCTCAACGGCAGTAGCGTTGTTCTGGCGAGTGAAGCCATCTTTAAGGCGGTTTTTAGGACCTCAGACGCGTTTATAGACGCAGCAGAAAGATCCCAGCTCAGCAACTTGCCAGGGTAGATGACCTCAGCTTCACCCCTGAACCGACCAATCAGGGAGCTCACGGTCCCCGGAACATGGTTACCGTCTGCAATATGAGTCAAAGTTCTGGACAAGGTTTTTTCACAAGGAGTTTTGAGTATTGGCACCAACGAGCTTTTATCCTTGGTTGCACGAAAAAGTTACCATTTGATTTAGTTCGGCAGGTTTCGACTTGTGAAAGAAAAAAGGTATGAGGACGTTTCCCCGTGCACTTTCTCCGTCGGACTGGACGTTTCCCCGTCGCGTTTGGTTATGGAGGTTTTGGCCTAGGATGATGCTTGTCATGCTTCCAAGAAGTTATAAAGTTCACAAACATTTTATTATAGTAAAGTAATGTCTAATACCTTACCTCTCTTATTCCAGGGATCTTCTGTGTCTCTTTAGTATATGTCTGGTTGTGACCTGTACTTAGCCTGGTGTGGAAAAAATTGCAATCATTGAAAGGTCTTCATTCATTCATTATGATGCCAAATGAGCCACCTTTCCATGGAATTGATTCACTATGCTTTTTATTAAATCTTAATTGTATTTATATTTTAGCCATGTATTATATGGAATTTTAAATGTGTTTTAATGCAAATAAACATTTGTTGTTTCTTTTATTTGATATCATCATGCGGCACTGTAAATGTGTTGAATGTGCATGATACATGTACCCACTGGTGTACTGTGTTGCTGCAATTCGAAGAAAGAAAAAGAAGAAAGAGAGAGAGAGAGAGAGAGAGAGAGAGAGAGAGAAAGAAAGAAAGAGAATTAGAAAGAAAGATAGAAAGAGGAAGAGAGACACTGAAGCAAGAGAGAGAAAGATAGAAAGGAAGAGAGAGAAATAGAAAGAAAGATAGAAAGAGGAAGAGAGAAAGAAAGAAAAAAGAAAGAAAGAAAGTTTTTATCACATTAAACATTTGTTTTGTCCAAGGAGGTTAAAAAATTGTCTGAGTCTGCTTGTAGGATCTGTTTGGAGACTTTCGCGGCTTTCGCAGCATCTTCAAAGGCAGAACGGCAGCTCGGTGTCCCGCATGCTCGTTCTGGGGCCGTCCAACAGTACACTGCCTTGCTGGCATCACTTACAATTTTGATTTTGCCGCCATACGCGACTTCTACTCCCGGTTTAAGACGCTGGGCCCCTGCCCAGACTTAAGACCCCTGCAGAAGTGCGGCAGGTGTGCCATTGTAAGACGCTAGTCACCTGTTAGGAACTGAAAGGAACTCAGAACCCCAAAATAGAGCACGTCACCGGAACGTACTGCGCCTGCGCAAACCCTGTTAGTTTGGGGCTTGGTTTGGTCAACGTTGCATTGAAATCCCGCTTGTTGCACAGTATATGTTAGAGACATGGTTTCGTGTAAAACGTACACGGAGTTTTACCCTTATATACGCACGTACTTTCTTAAATGCGGCCCTTTAGTAAACCGCTAAACGGTAAGGGTTTAGCATGTCTATACTTTTCGCGCAGGCGCAGTACATTCCGGTGACGTGCTCCAAAATAGGACCCTGCCCCTCTGGTCACGTGACCTGACCAAGATGGCGTCGGCAAGTGCGGGTATTTCCAATTTTGTGTTTGCGTCGTGTTGAATCTTTCTCTTAATCCCCGCTCGGGATCTCCGCTAGCGGGGAGATCTCTCATGGACACAGTCGTGTGGACAGGGTAGAGGGATCTGATGCCCCGTTTTCCTAGTATTTCCCACTGTGTTTAGTTTTAGAGAAGGACGTAGAACAGCACCGTAGAGTTTTTATAGTGCTCCGGGTTTTGACCTCTGTCTAGTATATAACCAAGGAGGTTGAATATAACCTCCTTGATATAACTGACCACGGCTGGAGTAGATTAGTAGTACATATCATACAGCAGTTTCTGTCGGTCTGTGTCCCTTATCAGACCTGAGAGCCGTGTGGTCCTTTATCTTGTCCGAAGGATATGATTGTTTACATGTATAATTTGATTGATTTAAATATTTCATATTTGATAACTGACTTGCACCCCTGGCAGGTAAATTGTAGCTTGGGCACCTGGCGGACAAGTACGGAGAATATCTTAATTTTGAGGACTTGGTCAGCAAATGGTAACTCCTCTGAGAGTCCAGAGTGCACTAAAATTCTCTGGCAAAAAATAATTTGCTTTAAGTCAATTTCTATTTTTCAAGCAACCCACATATATATATAGTAAGTTAGAGACTATGGAATTACATGATCACAGATCAGCCCTTCGTTGTTCTGACAGAGGCGGGGGCAGCAAATTTCGTATGTCGGGGGGCAAACATTTGCTGACAAAATTTCCATGCACATGGAGTGCCGAAGGTGCGACAATCCTAGTGGGTCTGGGGGCATACTGTCCAGGGAAAATTGCATCCGAAGGGACAAGCAAAAGGTGTCACAGTGGCCAGATGGCCCTTCTGTAGAGGTGGTCACTTGCTTGACTACACTGCATGTAATACTACTACCTGCAAAACAGCTCAAAAGACTGTAATTTGAGATATGCTACACCAGGCAGAACTTCCCTACATGTACTATAATGCTGGTACGTTTCCCAGAAATGATGGAGATTGCCGAAAGCGGTACCGCAAACTCGGCGTCGGACTCGGACGCCCACGCAGAGCTGAACCAGTCGGGGGACGTGGACTCTCTGCTGAGCCTGGAGCGGCTGGACAGGGCCTCGCCGGAACTCTGGCCAGAGCAGAGTGAGTAGGGTGGTGTACGTGTGTGTATGTGTGTGGTGTGTGCGTGTATGTAGTGTGTGTGTATGTGGTGTGTCTGTATGTGTTGTGCTTCCATGCTTGTGTGTAACCTCTCTGCTGAGCCTGGAGCGGCTGGACCAGGTCTTGCTGGAACTCTGGCCCGAGCAGAGAGGTCAAACTTTTGTAGTGCCCTGTTCTAGCACAGAGGGCAGCAAGTTTTCTCGCTGTTTCAGTAGCGAGGCATATCATTAGAGAAAATGGTTGCGTGCTCTAGGCAACTCTTCAACCATGGGAGCCCCATTTTATGTCCCTTTCCTCCCTTCCCAAAGACAGCCTCTACCGAGATGCCCTACCCGGGAATGGGATTGAACTTGATGCTTTTTTGTATTGTAGAAGCCACAAGTCTGTTACCATGTCATTATAGACTGTCAACCTGACACTTGTCCCCTTCTATTTCAGTACCCGGTGTCTCGGAGTTTGCTTACAAATCTGTAAGTATAAACTTACCAGGCAAGGCAAGTATCCCTCTCTCCAGTAACATGAGTAATGTTACTTCATACTGTTGACAGTTTCCTAACCTGGGCACCTTCCTGGCTTGCTAACACCCAACTAATGTAAGCTAACCAGAATGGTCATGGATCAAAGTTAAACTGTGGTTTCCAACACAAAAATTGGACTTACCAAATTTTTCAGACTAACGCTGACCAGTCTTTAGCAAAGACTTTGATGTCATGTTATGCAGGTAGAACACGTGACTCAGTGAGCAGTGGATCATAAGTTGCCAAGAGTCTATGGCACCCCTGTCTCAGTTAAGAGATGATTGTAAATAGATTGTAAAGCTCTGATGGAAATAACCTTTGTAAAAGACCAGAACTATATATACCAGTCATATTGTTACCAGACTCACCAGACAAGCCATTTCTGCTGTGTGACACCACTTCTAGAAAGTGTCCTTGACTAAGATTTTTGAAAATATCTGTTTTGAAGGCCATTGAAGGTAGCAACAGTCCCAGGACAGTGTAGTTAACTTGTGTTTCTGTGTTCCATGTCCAGCCCCTGGCAGGAAGTGCCTCAGCCACACCCAAGTGGGTTCAGGAGCTGGAGAAGGACGACATCGACATGTTACAGGGTAAGAACAACAAACAAACAAACAAGTAAACAAACATTTCCTGTCAGAGTGCATGCTACAGGGTAAGGACAACAAACAAACAACTTCAAACTGGGAACAAGCTTATTGTAACAGGTTCTTTAGCAATTTCGTGGTATGGCTTTCCTTAAAAGGAGACCAAAGGCAATTCTCACCTTACATACTGCTACCTGTCACTCTAGGCCATTAATGACTTGCCCTTTTTCTTGTTGCAGAGTTCGGCAGCCTGACCACAGCTAACCTGATGGAGAAGGTGCGGGGGCTGCAGAACCTGGCCTACCAGCTGGGGCTGGACGAGGGTGAGTCGGGCGGACAGTGTAACTCTGTTTCTGTGAGCCTCCGTCACACATGCAGGAACTTTCTACATCTTTGCTTCTGACAACTCCCAACTGAGCTAGTGCTGGTTGGGTTGTCTTTTGTAACACCAGGTCTCTCCTCTGACATATGTAATAAGAATATGATTTTCCTGAGTTTGACTTTTCAAAATTTATAGTCGGATGGCACAGGCAATTTTCAAAGACACTTAAGCATCCTCGCCAACCACAGATGACCTTACTCCAAACCATGGTCTGGAGGTCATGAGGCCGTGGTCTGTGTGATAGGGGCTTTAACCTGTGTAATTTGTATCTGCTTTGGTTATGTTCTGTATAAGAACAATTTGTTTTTGTTATTTTGTTTTGGTGTGTGTGGTTTGTTTGATTAATGTGCTTCTCATATTGATTTGTGTTTCTACTTTGTTAACATATACTAGTGATTTAAATCAGGATCCTTGGTATTTCTTTGTGTTACTTACTTTGCAACAAAACAATGAAGAATACAAAAGGAACAAATCATTCCTGATTGACGTACATTTCTCCACCAGCACGTGAAATGACCAGAGGAAAGTTCCTGAACATCTTGGAGAAGAATCCGTCGTCATCGTCTCACTCCCACCAACACAGGCCGCTCCAGAAGCCGTCACAACAACCTCAGACACACACGCAGGCCAAGAGGAAATGATCGGGCCTCACTCAAGATGCTTTTACTTTCTTACACAGGGCCACACCTATTTGATTTGTTAGTTCTCGGAATCAAGATTTTAATAAATCCATAAACATAAAGTTTAATCGCAGAGTCAGAAAGACTAAGCATTGGTGCACAAAGTTTCAAGAGATGAATACAGTCAGACCTGGTGTTCATCTTAGTCGTCAATTTTTATCTCTGCAGAATATTTTCTAAAAGTATTCCGAGAATAAGAAAAACAAACTGGTTTGGCCCAATGTTCTTCTGTAACTAACCTCTGTACTTATAACATGTAAAAACAGTTCACAAAATTACTTTTTATCAGCATATAAACCAGTGTGTAAAAACTTACATATGACTAAATATTAACACATGTAATCTTGTGTATTTATACTGCAAAGTTGTGCTGTACAAAACTAAGTGTTTTATTCAACCGATGCTTTGGATAACTGTCTGTCATCTTCCAGCAAATTATTAGTCGTGGTAGTGTTTTGGACACCTAGCAGCTGCAATCAGTATGTCTTCAACTCTCTCCACTTTATCCTGTCCATCAGGAGCTTCATTAGCTCCTGTAGTTTTCTTCCTACTACAACACTCCTAGTCCTCTGTCTTTCAGTTTAATCCAGGGAATTGCCCTGAGGAAGGTGCAAATATTTCAGTTGCTGCAACCTGTGTTTAAAATGGTGTTCTGCTGCAAAATTAGCTCTGAATTCATACTTTTGAGTTTTGCATGGCACATTCTTTTTGTTTTTTTTTACAAAAAAAAAAACCAGTATGCCAGGGACAGAAGCTTTCATTGTCATCCACAGAGCACAGTTGACTTTTTCATTCCATACCGGGTAGACAGACTGCTTGCCTGTACTATGTGTAAAACCTTGTCTAGGTGTTGCCAGAGTATGTGGTAGTCTCTACCAGACTGACTATGCTGGCCATTATAGGGAGAATAATTTGCCAGGGGAGTTTTGCTAACAGAGAAGTTGGCTGGCCGAGGGGAAATGCTAACCCTAAGCGTGGACTGACTCCGCTGGCCAATTTCCCTTTTTTTTCTGAATTCTACAAATTCCCATACCCTGTAGGAAGGCCTGATGGAGGCTAAGTATGTGGTGCTTTTGTCGTGAAAAAAATGTAAATATCACCTAAAGTAACAGAAATTATAGATAGGTTCTGGCCTTCAACCCATTGTTTTGGGTGAAACTTCCGGGGCACACCATGTTACAATGTACGACCCTGAATATGAAGTATGAAAATCTGTTGTTCTTGCTTTGTCTTAATGCTGTGCCTCTTCCCATGTACACAAGAAGTATCTGTAACGTTACTTGATAAGGCAAAAATACTTGATGTGAGAATTTCAACCAGAGATTATTTTTTACACTCTCAGCAATGTGAATGTGTTGTGGTATTGTAAGAATTTAGTAGGTAGTCAAGTGGCATGTACAAACTTGGTTTCCATCTTGTTGTACTGATAGAACCTGCATAGCTTAGGCACATACATTTGTATTACTACAACTTAGAAGTCTGACAGCGTCTGGCATATATTTTTACAACACAGCCTTCGATACAATGTACTGACTTCATCCACGTGGTTTCCACAGCCAGATTTTATTAAAGAAATGTACAATTATCACAGCTGTGTTTGTTTATACATCAGTCATAATTAGTGTAAAACACCATAGTTTGCAGATAGTGGATTCCCAACACAGAACACAAATTTCCAAGAACTATTTTCACACAGTGTATATATACATCTGTTGTAATAGTAAATCTTTGCCCCATTTTTGTACACAAAAGATAGATTGAACCTTAACTCTACATGTAGGTATTCACACAAAAGGAAAAGCAGAGACAGCGGCAATCTTTCGCAAAAATCAGTAGAAAATATATTCGATAAAAAGAATTGACTTTGTCCAGGCGAGCCTGATGATAATGTGACTATGAAAATGGTCATGTGATCTGCTTATTTTACATTCATACCTAGCACAAAAGAGTGGACATTTTTGTTATAAAACATTCAATGTGCCATGATATTCATGACTGTGTATAGTGTCCACATAGATCAGCTTTTATAATACGGTGGTCCCCTGAGTGGTCTTCTTAGACAAGTTTGACTACAAAGTGGCTTAGTGCTTTCTGACCAGCTTCAGATGCTGACAGTTGTTTGTATTGTATACCCTGTTTGCATAACAAACCAGGTTTGTACTGAAGACTGCAAGTTGGACATATGGACAGATTTAACGATCTGTTGATGAGGGTTAGACATGAAGGTAATAAGATATACCGAAAAGCAATACTATAATTCTGGAAATCATATCCAGTTGCTTGTTCTAGATGAGTAACTGCTTTTTAGATTTAATGATCCACTCACACGAGGAAGGAACCCTACTATTTTCAATAAGTGCTGGGTTTCTTTATGTGCTAGAGGTGGCATGACAACTGGCCAAGAAAGGCCTTTAGCTTGTCTGTAGTGTGCCAGAACCCACGTGGGCGCCCAAAGAGGAGATGGGTAGACAGTCAATGAAGATTTTAGAAAACTGGATTTGCAAAAAGCCAACCCCCTTGACAGAGGCGGATGGAGAGCAGCTATCAGACCCAAACGTCCAACCCTTGCAAGACAGGGAACAACAGATGCTAAACCGAATAGTGAGTGAGTGAGTGAGCTAGAGGAGTGGCTCTCCTCAAACATAGGACTTCCACTGTTCAGACACTGAGAGATGTTCAGATGCTGGCGGTCAGAGCGAACGAGAAGGCGGCCCCGAGGCCCAGCCCCAGGGTCAGGAAGGCAGACATGGTGATTCCGGCGGTCTCCGCCTCTTCTGCTGCCACCAACCTGCAGGGGGAGGAACAGTTAACCCCCAGTCTGCTAAGGTATCAGTTTGGCACCAACTTTGTTTTGGTTACCAGATTAGGCACCAGGGAAAAGGTTTAACTAAAGCAAAACTGTTTGATGCAATGAACTTCAATTGCTAATCATAATGGACAGGACAGATAATGGCAATTGCTTGTGATACAACATCTCATGATCACTTTTTTTCTTAATCTATTCTCAGTCATATGGGTAATCCCAGTCGGTCGCATAGGGTTGATTTCCAAGGCAGCCTGTAACAAGTTAATCTCTAACTTGAGTGGTAAGTAATACAAAAGTACAAACAAATCATACAAATAAATGAATAATGGTCATTGTAAATCATAAATGTCTTAACAGTAAACGAGAAGACAAACGAAAACATCTTGGCCTCACCTGGGTCCGTACATCATACAGAGACTGCCCAGGTAGCCGTTGGACACCCCCATCAGCACCATGAACACGATGGGGAACGCATCACTGTTGAACACGACAGGAAGGTGTCTGGCCGTCTCCACGGGCTGGGCGTTACACAACATGAACAGCGGCATGAACCCCGTTCTCAGGAGGACCAGGATCGGCAGGAGGATGCTCTTCTCCTTAGGCTGGGGGGAAGGAATAAGCAAGACTTGGAGGCATCTTAGAGGGATGCTTTTGCCCTTTGACAAATCTTCCCAACACCCTAACCTTAACCATAATCCTAACCCTAACACTTACCTTAACCCTAGCCCAAACCCTAACCCTAACACTAACCCAAACCCTAGCTCAAACCTTAACCCTAACCCAAACCCTAACCCAAGCCCTAACTTAAACCCAAACCCTAACACTCAAACTCACTATCCGGTTTAACGTCTGTTTGTCCCCATCCCATGAGGGTTAGACTAACCCTAAACCAAACCCTAACCCAATCCCTAACCCAAACCCTAACCCTATAAACCCTAATCCTAACCCTATTAAACCCTAACCCAAGCTTTCAATATTGATGGTAGGTTGGGCAATCAACCCTTTTCAGTAAAGTGCAAGTGACATGAACAAATACAACTGAGATCAGTGTGTACTGCTGAACCCCTTAACCTCCATGGCAGAAGGACCCCCACAAGACATTAGCAAAGAAGCAGAAAGTAAAGAGGAGACTCACAAACTGCACAGCCCCTGCGATGATCCTCCCGGCCAGGTCCGACAGGTTAAAGAATAGGAAACACGTCACGGGGATGAAAAACTCTCCTGAAAGCAGGAAAAAAACGGATTAACATGGATCTTATAACTGTGTTTCTCAATCTTTAGTACATAAGTTACTACCCACTAGTTATGTACCAACCGACACTGGAATTGGACTTCACCACTGCAAACACTCCATTTTCTCCTTACTGCAAAATCAGACTAATCTACAGTACATAGAGCCTGGTATATATGATGAACCCTACCTGTCCATTTACTGCCATCACTTTTGCTGACTGACTCGATGAGGGAGGACACAGACGGAAAGATGGACAGCGTCACCAGGAAGGTGTACATGACAGACACTGCAGGAACCCAGATCTGCAGCGGGGAAACAGACATTGGAAAATACAATAAACATCTGACGCATATATCAAGGGTGGGTACCGGTACAGAAAATTCAGGTCCAGGTGCTGTCCAGGTCCAAAGGGCCAGGTCCAGGTCTGGGCCTGAACCTGGACCTACATGTAATTATCTGTGAAAACTTATTGAATGGGCGGTACTCAATACAATGGTCCAATTTTCTACAAAGGTATTTGTTTGGCGGAGTATCTGATTACCGCCGGCATTTGAAAATCCTGTCTCAATGCAAACTCTGTACCTCTGTACCTGTACAAACTTGGTAGAAATGACTATGAACTCTACTCTACTTTGCCCTTGTTATGTTTTTGAACTGGTGACAAAACATGTAAACCCCTGCTGATATAATTTGGTCATTTTCTAGTCTGTCCAAAACCCAATCCACTGATATTTTTTTTAGGTAATTTTTTTAACGGTACCAAGGACAAATCATTACAACTATAGGACTGGGCAGTATGAAGAACTTTTGTGGAGGAGTTAACAGCATCATCTAAGAGGATGAAAGAATGAAAGGACACTTGCCTTCCTGAAGATTTGTAGATAAGATGAGCTGCTGAGGACCTGTATGCCGGGCACACCTGTCTCGGGCACACCTGTCTCAGGTACACCTGTACTGGACTCATCCGCATTTAGGGATGGCAGTTCTAAACAAACATAGTTCAATTTTTTAACAAGATATCCATCAAAGGAGAATATGTAATTATATACATTTGTAATCTACTCTGCCTGGATTCCAATCATAAAAATACAGCACCTATACACATATTTACAATACACACAACACTACTTACAACTAAAGAACAGCATACTAATTACAAGTACTAAAACTACATACACATGTACATGTAACACTTCAGTGGTTCATTTTGATCTCAACTATGGACAATAGGTTTGAAGTGCAACAACACTGCAACAATGTAGCAGACTGAGAATGATGTCAGAACAGATGCAACACAAAGCATGCTCAGGATTGCACATATTATACTGCTTGTTTATAAACAACATAAGAACTTTTGTGTTAAAGTACTTATATATAGACAAGCATCACAGGACCTACTGACTTACCTTGGGTACTGTACAGATAAAACCTGGCATATTCCTGCAGAATGGAAACACAACAAGTAAGTTCTTTTTTGAAACTGACCTAAAATGTCGTCTGGGTTTTACAAAATGGTAACTATACAATGCCAGAGCGATGCTTTATTTTTTCATGTATCTATGTAACCACAGCACTCCATTTTCAAAAATTTTCTACTCTGTTGAATTGTATTTCAAGGGGCCCTGCCTACAAAAATTAATTAGCATTCTTTAATCAAAGTACAGTTTACTAATAATAGTAATGGTAATACTCACAAATCTGTTTAGAAGTAGGTAGGAGGCGAGGGCGACCAGAATGGCTGCCACGGCCGTCAGGAAGTAACCAAACCCACTGTGGATGGGATCACCTCCCGCTGGAGGGGGGGGGGTGTAACAGCAAAATGTCAGCTCATATAACAACACCAGAAGAGGGAATCGTGCCAACTTGATACTAGCACATTTATGAAGGTTAGACATCCAAGTAATCCAAGTAGAACATTGCATTATCAAAAAATAAAACAAGCAACTGGATACATTCTCTAATCAGGGCTCGAAATACTTTTTTCTCCATACCTGCACTGATGCAGGTAACATTGAAAATTACCTGCACCAGACAAATTTTACCTGCACCCCTCTGAGTTAAGGAAGTATGAATCATACGAGAATTGTTTAAGAACCATTGTTTTTTTTTTCTTTTATACTTAATAGGTGGTAACAGTCAAGTCTAAGAACAATCGCTATACATCTAAATGAAAGGAAATTTATGTATAAAACCCAGTTCATGGACCAGTGCAGGTTAGGTGCAGGGAGACACCAGAAATACCTGCACAGCTCCAATTTTACCCGCACTAACCTGCATATGCAGGTGGTATTTCAAGCCCTGCTAATCAATGCCATCCTATTATAAATGTTACCTAATTTTGCATATCCTTATTTGACCATGCAAGACATGAAATTTAGGAAAAAATGTCCATTCCAAAACATGACATGCAGCTTAGCTATGACTGATTTTTTTTTAAATCAAGGGGTCATTTTATGTTGTCTCCTGCTGTTACATCTGTATACTAATGTCACTAAACATAAACAGAAGTTACAGTGTATCATGCAACTCACCTGCCAGTGACAATATACTTGCAAGTGCTGAAAACACCCCTGCTAACGCCTGTGTGGAGGAAAGGAGAATCTGTTACTGTTAGAATACCTCAGTAACACATTTCAACCTAAATCTTGTTTTTCTCATATTTCACTTTCTTAATCTAGTGCAAACATAAGCAATACTTTGGGTATGTTGAAGGTAAATGATGGTTGTCTAGTTTCTCCTATACAAGTGCTTACCTGTCCACTCATTATAGCCTGTGTGTACCTCCCCGGGAACTTTCCCGCCACTCCGAACGAACCACCCTGCATGATGGCACTGGCAACTGGGGGACAGAAAAACATCAAAGCAAGACTTGTTTACAAAATTTGAAGGAGGCAACACACACGCAAATACTAGACTTTCACTCAATCTGAGATGGGTCGAAGAACTTTTTTTTTTAAAACCTTTATTTAACCTTGATACATCATTCGGCCTGAGCCGTTTTTCAAGATTTCAAGGGTGGAGGAGGTCAGAGGTCTAAATACCTTCTACATACAATGCAGTACACAAAAGATACAATTCAACATTCCATAGATCCTTTCGTATTCAACATAATATCAGTCCATCTCATAGTCCATAATTACATAATTTCTAGTCGAGTCAAGTTCTTAAACGACGATAAAGAGGGCGCCTGCCTCAAGTTCTGCCTCAGACTATTCCACAGAACTGTGCCTGAATACGTTATAGATTGACTGACCCAAAACTTGTTGGTAAGAACTTGTGTACTATTTGTACTGTGCGTACTGTAATAGCGTATTCCAATCATTATACGCTTTATCAGTAGTTGAGTATCCCTATCAGTGATGCTTCAAACTACTAGTATATAAACACTTCATAGCAATTGATACATTGTTTGGTGGAGGTGCTTTAGAAAAAAGTTACTCACGATTGATGATGACAACTGTGAAGATTGTGATCAGGAAGAAACCTGTGGTCGCTGTAAAAGAAACACAAACAGAAGAATAAGTACAGAAGTGGAACCCAGTTTGTTTACATCAGTTCACCATAGGCAGTAAGAAACATGCATAATTATGCTTTATAAAGACTATTTTTGCACATAAAGTAAAGCTCTTATGAATGAGCTTTTGATCAGTCCTCTGATCCTTCTCACTTTATCTAATAAGATGATGATGTAAATTACCATCACGATGAAATTTCATTCCACTTCTCCAATCCATAATATATACAAATTTGGCTGAAAAGGGTTCCTCTGCACTAAAAAGGTTAAATGTTGTGTACTTACATATGCTCCTGACCCAGACCATGACAGCCGTCAGGATGAAGCACACCAACATGGTGATGAGGGGAACCAACATGCGCAGGCTCAGGCTCACTCTGGGGAGGAACAGGAAGTTCATGTTAGCATCTATAGTATAGGTACAATGATGTAGTTCCAAACAGTTTACTTGATAATGGAGAGGGCGTACCAGTCAATTTGTTTTGAAACATGCGTTTGAGATAATCCAAAAGTTACAATTGGAATAACACAAAAAAGCAGTTGCTCATACAACTTACAAGCAACTGGATATGATTTTGGAAACGTTCAGACGTGATCTGTGAAAACTGGTCTTTTATACCCTAACTATGAATGCTGAAGAATTTAATTTACGATGAGTCTAACCTTCATTGATGCAATTGTAAAAACATCCAGATTGACAACACACATTTCAACTCATCAATTCAAGTTTGTACTTACTTGTGAGCCACAAATATGTTGAGCAGCTGAAAAACCACATTTGGCACCATGGAGGCCACAGAAAAGTAGTTCTCGAACGTGTCTTCATATGAGGAGTCTATAAATCTCTTCCTAAAATACTGGAAATTGAAATGTCATAAAGAAGCATCAGTATATGTGATTAAGAAATCTGACGTGCATAATGGGCAACAGTCTTGATGACACAAAAAATTGCAGTTTTTGATGATTGTCTTTGACTGGTTACATCGATGAAAGTTGTCTCTGATGATTTCTTTGACTGGTTGTATTAATACTATAATACTAGTAGCATTCAACTACACAGAGTCTGTCCCACAGACTTACATATACAATATACCTTGATAAACCAGGCTTGGGGTTTCCACTTTTGCAGGGATGGCCTCTCCAGCTATCAACCAATCAGAATCACCTAAATGTTCGCTTTTCTTAAAGCCACTTTTCTGATTGGCTGGCAGCTGCCAACTCTCTCACCAGCTGTCAGCCAATCAGAAAAGTGGCCTTGTCACCAATTCTCTGATTGGCTGACAGTTTTTGCCCGGTTTAGCACAGCCTCCTGAACTATATTACACAGAGTATCTAGAGTACAGTAGAGCTGTTTCAGCCGGGTAGGCTGCAGTTGAAAGCAGTATTATTTCAAGGAGATTATATGAGTATTAATTTTCAGCTAAGACCATGTGATTTTTGAGGCAAGAATAACACACTGGTAAGTCTAAAAAGAAGAAAATATCTGTCAATATAAAAAGTTCCCCACCATATTCGCAGTGATGAAAATATTCCACGGCAGCAGCATGCCCAACCCTAGCATGAAGAAGATGATGTACACGGCGTTGTACCTGGAAACAACAGTGTAAACAATCACTGAGTAAACAACTCAGCTCAGGCAGAACAAAAACAACCAACTGAAAGTCAGAAAATACACTTCCTGATGTTATATATTAGAAAACAGTTTTATTATTACATCAAATTTATAGCCTTGCAGGATATTACTGAACAAATACACCATTCCTACATTATCAACTAATGTAAAACTTTAAGCAAGAAAAATGTCACAGTACTTTACTTTACCATCACAAAGTTGGTTTGCTGGATTTCATGCAATGTTCTAACTCACTACAACACTTGAGATCAATTTTTTTCCAAAATTTAGAAATCATAAGTTTTGGCTCGTGCTTTCTTTCTCACGCTCACATTAGATGTGGATTAAATGAATAAAGATGAATAAGTATCTTCTGCCTCAGGAGTATGCTGTTGATGTCATACATGAGATCCATTTAATATGGCCTCCACCAAAAGAACTTAACTTCTCATGCGTTCAAGGTTATAGAAATATAGGACTATAGAAATTGTCAACTTGATTATCTGAATGATATTTGATATCTCATTAATAGTCCTTTGATGTCTTTGATCTACCTACAGATATCTATTTTGACGGCAGATGAAAATAGCAGAACCTTTTTTGGACCTCTGTTCAGGTTTCTGATTCATATTCTCTCAATTTGTTAAGAATGTCTTCAATTTTTCAGCCACAAACACGCCAGGAGATGACTCATACTCATAGTCGACTAGTCTCACCTGTCCTTTGGCGGCTTGGCTCCGGGTACGAGCCCGTCTTCCATCCCGTCCATGGCGCCGCCGTCCACCGCTATGAGCGCCTGACTCTCCTCCGACTGTGTCCCGTCGTCCCAGGTCAGGCTGTCCGCTGTCCAGCCTAGCATGTGGCCGGAAAAGTGGACTTTGGAAACTTTTTGGACTCACATGACAAACACCTCCAATAGCCCATGGTTTTTATAGTTGGGCTAAACCTTGGCTGATTGTACAGCCAAACAAACAAATAAATAAACTAGAAATTCCGAACGTGCGTACGTGTTCGCTGCTGACCCCTGTCCTTCCGCTATGGGCGGATTCATTCTAAAAAGAGGGTCAAAAGAAAATTAATATGTTGACATCTATGTTTGAAAAGTTATTTTTATCCTCTAAAATCTTTTTATATTAAATCATTAAAGTTTCTTATTCATACTTTTATGTATAATTTCAATAATTTGACAACAAGTACTTTTTTTCAAATGTTGTTCCCTTTAATCGTAATGGTTCAATCGATTAGAAAGTGCTTCGTGCGAAGAAAAAGAATGCACGAGACTGCAGAACCGCTGCTGCTGATTGGTCAGGACAACGTCACGTGGCTGTGTTCCTGGGAACGAGCTCCGCGCGAACGCACCTCCCAGCCAGGCGCATGCGCACATCCCCACACGTGTGGCAAGATGGCGACAAACTTTTCCGCGGAGAGACGGAGACTGTGCCAGTTCTCCCCGCCTGCCGCCGACTGTCTGGCCCGGGCCTCGGCGGACGGACGGCTGCAGCTCTGGGACACGGACTCGGGAGCGCTGCGGCAGGAGTACACGCCGTCTGCCCACCTCAGCGCGACATGCTCCTGCCTGGCGTGGGGACCTCTCCGAGAGGCGCGGGTGCGTGGTTGCCTCTGGGTCAGCTAGCGAGCATGTGGGGGGAGAGAAAAGATAGCTGTACATCAGACTTAAGTTGACTTACAGATGTGATCTATGTGACTGAGACTGTCATTCTCGTATAGGACTGTTTAGCTACAGCCGTTGCTGTAGGGTTGATGTAAAATTACCTGTATTAAGGTTTTACCATGAGCGAAATATGTTGACTGACTGAGGCACATACGTAACGTGGGGGAGGGCGAGTTCTACTAAACTTCTGAACTCCAAAATCCGAGTTCATATGTCATTTTGTTGTTTGGCAGCCTCGCAATAAAGGCTACAGCAAGTGTGTTTTGTTGCAGTAAAACTTCCCTAACAATTTACTGGATCTGATAGCAGCTCATGTTGCAGAGTATGCTGTTAAAATAATTTGTATACAGGCTATTGTATGGTCCAAGGTGCACTGTGTCTTCCAAATTAAAACTTTAAATAAACTTTTTATGTTCATCAGTCTGCCCTTTAAGTTTAACAGTATAGTTAACTGGCATAGTGGCCAATATCATAAGTTGAGTTGTCATGTCAATGGACCAGTCAGATGTGTTAATTACAATTTACATAAGAATCACACTAAAATCCTTACGTTTGAGGTTATGAAGGAACATGTAGACCTTAATATGTTTGAAGAATTGGACTGAAGAATCATCCGTTTGAAATTAATGAATAACAGATTTGTTCTATTTACCGTGACTCCATGATTGATGGAAAATACAAAAAAATGCACCAAACAAAAGTTATCAGATTTGCCATTCAAAACTTTAAACATCACCCAAGTTGTGCACAGTTAGTGATAATGTCAGAATGATTTGTGTTTGATGCACAGTTCGTGATGATGTCAGAATGATTGATTTCCCAACCTTCCACCAGAATGAACATAAGAAGAGGAAGAGAAAATCAGATCAGATGTCAGCCCTCTCCTCATTGGACATCGTCGCCATGGGAACCACAGCTGGCACCATCCTCCTGTACAGCGTCGTCAAGGGCGATCTACAGAGTCAGCTGGTGAGCTGCGTTTTTTTTATACATGGGTAGTAAACATGGTCAAGAGTCAAGACACGACTTGGGATATAGTTATGCTCGAAGCTGGCAAGCGGATGTATCATTTATTCATTCAGTTATTGAGGTATAATCAGAACCGGATTGTAAGGTTCGATCCACTCTCACGGGATGGACCCCTTCTCTTTTTGAAGACATGTATTGGATCATTTTACGGCTGCTCTGTACGATGTACAGTATGGTTGAAAACTATTTTTGTTGGAAACACAAAAATTAGTGCATGTGCTGATGTCATCTATATTATAATCGAATAAACATAGCCTTTAATACGCCAAAAAATAGTTACTCAAGCAACTGGATATGATTTTTATTTATTTATTCAAAATGCAACAGCACAGACCTATAGGCAGCACAAGCTGATGGTTTTTAAACTTTTAGAAACGGTTAGAGGTTTCAACTGGCAAGAGGATAAGCCACTTATTCATACATGACTGAGATAGATCCAGAACCGGATTGTAATGTTTAATCCACTCACACGGGATGGACCCCTACTCTTCTCAAGTTAAACATAGCCTTACATTGCAACCAGAAAACATAGCCTTACGTTGCAACCAGGAAACGTAGCCTTACGTTGCAACCAGGAAACGTAGCCTTACGTTGCAACCAGGAAACGTAGCCTTACGTTGCAACCAGGAAACAGCTTGTCTACCTTTGGATCATCAAAGAGATTAATTTTCCCCCCTCCCCCAGACTGGAGGCCATGATGACATAGTGAACTGTCTGTGCTGGCGCGCGGAGGAGAACAGCTTGTTCAGCTGCTCAGACGACCAGCACATCGTGGAGTGGACAGTCACCACAGCACAGGTCAAATGGTGAGGAGTTCGTCCAAGAATTATATTCATTTTATTCATTAAGGTTTAGGAAATAATCGCCTGGTTGTCTATCGAGGTTTGAATATTATCGTTATATACAGACTGTGTTCATAGTATACTTCAACAGACAACTTATCTTTCCAAATAAGTCAAAATGCTTTTCTTAATGTTAAGAAGCCGCAGTGCACTATCAGGAATACAAAACACATCGTACTTCAAAACACCATGCTTGAAGTTCAACTGAAGAGTTGTTGTTATTGTTATTGGGTGGGCCAACTACTCACTCTTTGCAGCCAGGGGCTGAATTGCGAGGAGCTTACAATAGGCAGGGCTAAATCTCAAGGGTCTGGAGCGAGCTGCCATTTGGCAAGAGGAACAAGAATGTCTTCCAAGTTTGAGGAAAAAGTATGAAGTTAAACTAGTTTATGAAGGATATACAAGAATCATGTATCAGACTGTAGTGATGGACATTGATGCTTAGGTTTGCTTACTCGTTACTAAGTACCATGAGCATCATGAAGATGTGTTTCTCCCCCTGTAGTAAATGGAAAGCCGACAGAGGACCAGTCCAAACCATCAGCCTGGGGCCGGGAGGGAAAACTCTGCTGTCTGCAGCCAGAACCATCAAACTGTGGGACCTGGAGAAGAGGGAGGTGCTGTTGGTAAGGAGAATTCATTATTCTTATCATTCATCGTCAAAACTGTACTGTTAGCAGGGGAACATGGACGCTGCCATGTTTGAATCTGACATCATGCAGGCGCCATCTTATTTCTGTTTCTGGTTATTGGCTGTCACGTCTTGTCCACGAACTGGCCTGTGTAGTGCAACAACAAACATGAAAATTTTCTTTGTGTAAAGTTGTAAACCCTTCACCAGTCCTCTGTTTTCATCTCGATCCCTTGCCTTAGTTTTACTTTGACTTGACTTTGAGGAAACATGAACTGTTAAAACTGATGTATAGAGACCTTTGCTATAATGGATACAGACTTGTTATTGAAACAAAAATATGCTATTTTTTTCTGTAGTGTTGATAGAGCTTCACAGGCTCAACGATTTGAGAAAGTCATGAAATGGTCAAACTAATGCATAGAGAACGGTTTGTCTTAATGAATGCAGATGTTGTTGTACTCTGTTGTACAAAAGTGTGCTATTTGTTCCCCCCGGTAGAGCTTCACGGGCCATGCCAGCCTGGTGACGTCCCTGCTGTTTGCCACGCTGCCGCCCCCCACTGCCAACGGGAGGAGAAAAAGTGTGACCAATCAGGAGGCTGCGGTGGACGGGCTGTACTTCCTGTCTGGGGCCACGCACGACAGATTAATGAACGCCTGGTAAGTCTCTTCGGATGCTCAGTATGCAGCATAGTAAATTAGTGGGAGAACAGCCATACTGAAAATGTTTGCTTGTGGGTAATGAGTAAAATCCACATACCGGGTACTGTAAATGCAAGTTCGCAGGGATGTAATTTTGAGATAGCTGGAAAATGGAGTGTTTGTGGTGCAATACTGATAATTTTGAGACTTTTGTGGATTTTTTCTTTTCGCTGTGACCTGTCCCCAATGAATCTGCGACACCTCAAATACTCATCCCTTGCATGGTTACTCTACAACAGAAGTTTTCTTCAGCTGCAAGATGAAACCACCGCAAAAGTAGATGAATTTACAGTGCTTGGTGCATATATTAGAAATTGTCTTAGTTAGTCATAATGCAAGCTGTAACACATCATCAAACTGATTTTTGCAGTAACTTTTCCATTACCTGCTTCGTCTTTTCAATAATAACTGATAACGTCATTTTGTTATTTGTGCTTTAAAGAATAAGACAAGGATAGAATTGTTCCTCTTAGTCTTACATCCTCCTTGTCTTTGTGATGCGTGACTATTTTTCTTGTCCTTCCAGGCAAATTAAGATGAAGTCTAAGGAGAAGACGGCGGTTGTGTCCTTCTCCCTGACAGAGGAACCGGTTTACGTGGATGTCTTGAGACCCAGACAGAAAGACCAGGTGCGGACAACTTAGGAGTTTTATTCTAAATTTCAATTTCTTACAAGTCAACCTGTATCGATAGTAATACACTGATGGTATCAAGCAAGGTTTGTTGAGAGGCAGCACAACTTTTTTGGAACGTAAAAAAATGTTAACATTGTTGTACACTGCGTACTGTCATGCTTGATTAATGACTAGTTATACCCCCTCTGACCTGTACTTTCTGTCACTGTGGCTCGTATGACCATTGAAACATCTTCCCACTCACCTCTGCATCCTGCCAGACTTCGGATTTCAACTCAGCAGGGGAACAAAATGCGACCCATATGGCGAACACCCACCAAGACAAACAACCAACCACAAACATACACATCATACAAGTCAAAGATTCTACATGATATTGATGTTTATCTCTGTTTGGATTATTCCGTATTGATCATAGAATGTTGTTACCTGATATTTTCCAGCCTGCACACCTGGCAGTGGTGACCAGAAATGGGGACCTGCACATCTTCAAGTTTATACTGAACGGGTATGTATTAACTTCCTCTATAGATTGTGCACAACATCACATTGAAACTGGCAAATCTAGCAATTTCATGCTATTCCCAGTAGATAACATTTCCCAGTAGATAACATTTCCCAGTAGATAACATTTCCCAGTGCTGATGTTGGTTATGGGTTAGGGTTAACCCTAACCCTAACCTTAACATGTCCCAGTGCTGTCCTAGGTAACATTATGCTTGGCTTAGAAGGTCATGTTTTGGTACCTTTTGCATGTTTGTGTTTGTGAACAGAATGACTTGAAAATGCCAGACGATTTTCGGTCCGGCAGCTATGCCAACACTGCCGATAGCGGTCACTGGCACGTGGCTTGCCGCACTGTCTGTTAAATGCCGCGCTAAACCCTCGCAGGGTTCACTTGTGTAACTGAGAAAAAGCCTTTTATACATAAAGCATTTATTACAACGTTCATGAATTGAGATTGAACACAACTTCCCCCCACCCCCAGGAGAGGTAAGAAGCCCCTGACCCCCCAGCACACGATCCAGGTGGCGACCCAGGGGGGCGAGGCCACCCCCACCCCCCTCCCCATCATCGCAGCCCAGTTTTGTCAGGACCTGGACACGACCATGCGGATAGCGTATGGCACCGGACTCAGGCCTGCCTTCGAGAGAATAGTGAGTATTTCTGTGTCACTTCTTTCCTTTCGTGTAAAATTGTGTTCAACTCAATACAAATGGTCTCGAAAAGCAATTAGGAAAAACAACTGTTACAGTATTCAAGGCAAATTATTCACGCACACACACTATGCAGATAATAATCCATTCCTTGTTTTGTGAGGGTAAGAATGGCAGACTGCTATTTCATTTGTCTTTGTCCTGCGTCTAAGCAGATTAACAAAACAGCATTCGATGGAGGCATAAGGCAAAAACTGTCTGTAGACTTTATATTTAGAATGCATCTATGAATTTATATTAACAGAAAGCATGTGCTTGATTGTAATTTTCTCCCCATCAGAACTGCTCGAGCCTGGAGAAGCACACCTGTCTGATCAGGGCGGACCCCGGCCGATCCGCCATCACCCTGGAGGAGGATGCTGGGAAGGTGAAGACTCCTGGGAAGGCAAAGGAGGTGACGGTCCTGGCGCCGGGTCACATGACACACGCCGCTGCGCCGAGCAGCAAGAACAAGAAGAAATTAACACCTAAAGATGTGAGTTAACAACTCCTGTATGGATTACTTACTTACTTATCCTCTTCGTCCCTGGTGAGACATAAGGCTATGACCTTCTTCCTCCAACTGGGTCGGTCCTGTGCTGCTGTCTGTACTGACTTCCAGGAGAGACCCATGGACACCAGGTCATCTGACACTGTTCTCCTCCACGTGGTTTTGGGTCTTCCTCTTTTTCTTTTACCGTCAGGTCTCCAAGTTAGTGCAACTTTTGGAATTCTGTTGTCAGTCATTCTCAGAATGTGGCCAAGCCATTTTAACCGCCTGTGTGTAATTTCTGTAGTTATTCTTCCACATTCGGTTATTCGGTGCAGCTCTTCGTTTGTTATCTTGTTAGGCCAGAAGATGTTGCATATTTTCCTAAGACAGTTGTTGTGGAATGCGTCTAACTTCCTCATATCTGTCTTGGTGGCCCTCCAACTCTCAGCACCGTAGAGAAGGACTGATTTTACATTACTATTGTATAGCCTAATTTTGGTTTTGCGGCTGTATTGTTTGGACTTCCAAATGGTTTGCAGACGGCTGAAGGACGCCCTGGCTTTGTCGAGTCGGCTTTTAATGTCTTTCCGTGCACCATCCTGCGTACTCATCACACTTCCAAGGTAAGTGAAGACCCCTACGCTCTCCAGGACCTCTCCGTCTAAACTGATGGGAGGGGTTGTAGGAGTGTTTATGTACATAACTTGAGTCTTCTTTTTGTTAATGTACAGTCCAGTTTGTTTACCCCTTTCGCTTAACCGGTCAGTCTTTTCCTGAAGAAGGGTACGCTTGGATGCTAAGACAGCCAAATCATCGGCAAAGTCAAGGTCCTCGAGGTACTTAGAAGGAGTCCATCTGATACCCCGTGGTCGGTCAGAAGTTGTTTCTTTCATTACCCAGTCAATAGTGATTAGGAACAGTATTGGCGAAAGAATGCACCCCTGCCTGACACCAGACCTGACAGGGAACGATTCGGACAGGCTGTTCTCTGTGATGACACTGCATTCAAAATGTTTGTAAAAGGTTTCTATTAAGGTAACTATCTTGTGTGGAATACCATAAGCCCTCAGAATCTTCCAGAGGCTTTCCCTATGCACACTGTCAAATGCTTTCTGGAAGTCGATGAAGTTTATTAGCAGTGGGGAGTTCCATTCAATGCACTGTTCGATGATGTTCCTCAGTGCAAAGATTTGGTCCGAGCAGCCGCGGCCTTTTCGGAATCCTGCTTGTTCTTCCCTTAGTCTGGAGTCTATGGCACTGTCAATCCTTTTCAGGAGGATTCTGCAGAACACTTTACTGGGGATGGACAAAAGTGTTATACCCCTCCAGTTGTCGCAGTTACTAAGAACTCCCTTCTTAGGAATCTTGACGATTAGCCCTTTACTCCAGTCTTGCGGTATGACTTCGTGTTTCCAGATTTTAGCAAACAGGTCAGTGAGGAGAAGGGTAGCTGTCGCACAATCAGCCTTCAGAAGTTCTGCTTGAATGGAGTCTATGCCTGGGGCCTTACCATTCTTTAGTGCCTTTATTGCTGTTTCTACCTCTTCCTCTGTAGGTGGGTCAATGTTGATTGGAATATCCACTGAAGGTGTGGGGTCAGCCGGCACATCAGGTTCCGGTCTGTTGAGCACTTCTTCAAAATGTTGCGCCCATCTTGCGGTCTGTTCCCTTTCGGAAGTCAGTAATTTCCCCTGTTTGTCCTTAATGGGTACAGAGCTGGCACTGCTCTGGTTGCAGAGTTTCTTGGTGATTCTGTACACTGTGCTTAACTCCCCTCTAGTTGCAGCCTGTTCTGCTTCGGTTGCTAAATCTTCTACGAATGCTCTCTTGTCACGGCGGGCACTTCGTTTTACCTGTTTGTCTTTGTTCCTGTATGCTTCCTTTGCTTGTTGGGTCTTAGAGGTCAGTAATTTCTGTTTGGCTACTTTCCGCTCTTCAATTTTCCTCCAAGTCTCTTGTGTCAGCCATTCTTTGTCCTTCCTCTTTCTATGGCCTAGGACTTTCTTGGCAGTTTCACTGTACACTTTCGTTATGGTATCCCAGGATGTTTCTACAACGTTAGGTTCTTCTTCGTCTACTAGGTTTTCAAGGGCTTTAAAGCGGTTTCTTAGTTCTAGAGCAAATTCACGTCTGATTTCAGGTTTACGCAGTTTGGCAGTGTCAAACACCTTGCATCGTTGCTTGGTGGGAGGGCTTGCTCTCAGCTTCAGCCTGACCTTGGTAACTACCAGATGGTGGTCGCTGCCAACATCTGCTCCGCGGTAGGCTCTCACGTCCAGCACGGACCTCTGCCACTTCTTGTTCACCATTACATGGTCTATTTGGTTGATGGTGTGTCCATCCGGAGAGTTCCAAGTTAACTTGTGAATAGTTTTGTGAGGAAAGATAGTCCCACCTATCACCAGCCTGTTACTCAGACAGGATGGCAGTCTCAAATTCTAAATAATCTACTGCAAGAGCAAAAACAAGATGGGTAAAGATACAACAAGGTGCCTAAACAGTCAAAATAGAGACCATAAATGTCATGACAAGAATTGAAGCAACAAATTATGGTATCACAGCCAACAAGTCATTTATTTAATATGGAATTCTAGAAGTGCAGAAATGAACGATCAAGGCTTCTACAGTAGTTACTTTTACAGCTATTGAACTCGTTTCGCTTGTACTGGCTTCCCTTACTTTTAGAATTTTACGGCAAATTTTCCCATTTCCTTGTCAAACTTTACCTCAAAGGGGAACAAAATTTGCGTCTTCAAAAATCAACACCTGCGCTGATGTCATCTGTGAAATATACTTGATGTGATGTGGCCTTAGCTGACATCAGTAAAAGGAGTCAAACTGTGGTACAAGGCATCTTGAGAAAAGCCTTTTGATTGTTGAGTCCCACTCTTTGCAAATCCCTGACTTGTGCTGTTCCTGCCCAGTTGAGTATCCAGGAGAGACTAGACGTGATCAGTACCGACCAGGGGCAGACCTCGGGCGGAGACGCCACGCCGCGGGCCGACACGCTGGCCGTGCTCCTGACCCAGGGGCTGCAGAGTGAGGACTCGGACATACTACAGGTATGGAAACTGTTGGGGAGGGGGGGAGGCGGTGGTTAGAGATGCAAGGGTTGGGGGAGAGGGTAGAGATGGGAGGGGTGGCAAGAGGACTCAGACATACTGCAGGTAGGGAGACTGTTTTGTAGAGGTGGGGGGGTTGGCAGAGATTGGAGGGGTGGGGGAGAGGACTCAGACATACTGCAAGTATGGAGTCTAATGTGTTGGGTGGGGGGGGAGTGGTTTGCGGGACATGCACAGGAACATTATGTACTGAGATTTATACGAATGGCCAATTCTGCTGTGATGTTAGAGGTCCTAATCAAAGTATGCGTCAACAAGCCTGCAGAATTGTGATATCTACACTCACATCAGTACAAGGTGTCTGCAAGTTCGAGGGGAAGATCTCTTTTCTATACGGATTGATCAACTTTTCCCAAGGATGAGAATAGCCAGTTTCTGCAACTGACGTTGAATGTTGTTTGTGTCTGTTCCAGAGGGTGTTTGCCAGTGCCAATGAGTCGTTAATCAGAAACACTGTCCAGAGAATACCCATGTCGCTGGTAGTGCCATTGTTGAAGGAGGTAATGTTGTGGTTGCTTCTTACTATTCTGGAAAAAAATTAAAGCTATTTTGCCTGATGTTAAACATGGCTGTCTTTATCTCAGCATTTCAGTTGTAATTCGCACATTTTTCCATCTGCAGAGCTCTATAAAAACAATGGAAATCTTTTAATTTTTTTTCAAGACATTATGTCCAGTAAAGTTTGAGTACATCTGACTGTATTTTGTTTTTCCCACAGGTGACCAGAAGAATGCATGGGAGAGCCGGCAGGTAAGATCCTCTTATCCAGTCCTTAAGCCCGCATCACACTGTTGATGACATTCTACCTTACTTTTTCATCGCCAAAACTTTTGGCAAAAGGTCGCCTGAGACTGCTGCATATTTTTCACCTGAATCTTCATTTTGTAATATCCCTTATCTTTACCCCCAGACGTTTTTTTGCCCTGTCACTCAATATTTTTTCTGAAAAAAATCTGAGAACCAACAAATGAAATTGGTGTGGCCTGACCTGTTTCTTTCCTCCCCCAGCGGGATGACTGTGCAATGGCTGAGGGCCGTGTTAGAGACTCACACGTCTTACCTGATGACTGTAAGTATAGTCCATTTTCATATTGCAAACTAGTCAGCAGGGATGTCAAAACAATGATCAGAAATATGTAAATGAAGATCAGACATCCAGGTAATAAGATACACAATACAAAAGTTACTTGGCCAACTGGATAACTTTGTCACTGACGAGAGAGAGAGAGTGGATGCAACCTGAAATGTCTGACCGGGTGCAGATCTCTACAGTTGCTTGAGTATATTTAACATATACACATAAAAGTTTTGAATTAGGTTGAAAAAGGTCTTTGTACACAAACATGTATTTAAGCACTGGCTGATGTTTTAGTGCCTGTCACCTTCCTCATTATTAGGTTATAGACAGGTTGTGTAAAAAGAGCTTTTTTAACCAGTGGTTTACCAACCTTATCTAAATATTAAGGAAAGTTTTGAATCCGAATCAATAGACTGGTAACTGTCCACCCAAATGTTGTGAAATACATCCTCAACCTTTTTTGTTGTTTTGTCTCATTGTAGCGTTTTACTCCATGGTAGCCAAAAGCAGCTATATTGATAAATTGATTAGTTGGTTGGTTGGTTTGTTGATTGATGGATGGATTGATTGATTGATTGATTGATTGATTGATTGAATGTATTGCTGCTTCAGTGCCCAGATGTGCTATCCAGCCTGGGAAGCCTGTATGAACTGCTGGACTCAAGGGTGGCGACCTTCAGCAAACTCTCAAGGTTACAGGGGAAACTGAAGCTGGTGCTGTCTCAGGTACTATTTCTGTGCTGTTTTCGTACAATTTTAACTTGTCCCCATGGTGCATTTGGTAATGCAACCCCGCTGCTTGGCCATCTGTATCAAACTCTGTGGATCCGTGGGCTGGTGACCAATCCTAGGGCTCAGACATGTTGTAGGGGGTTGCATTCCCCACTTCAAATGATGTATGAGGGAGCCCTTGACATAAGCCTCAACTGTCAAACCTTTGCATTTAAAATAACCCAACACACGTATTGAAAATATGCAAAGTCATCTTTGCCCTCAGTCTGAGGTTGGACTGCTAAACCTTTTAAAAATAAAAGCATTGAGACATCATTGTTCTCAGTGGAAATTTAAACCTTCTCCCTATGAGTTGCATGCCATTTACTGTTCCTTGGTAGTAAACTCTGTTGATTTCTTCCAGACCTCGGCTAAGGAGGAGCAGCAGTGGCAGTTCTCCTCCAAACCCCTGCTGTCTTACAGAGATGGTAAGGACAGCTTTTCCATTACATTTTCAACTTCTCTAGTCACAAACCAAGCATACAGTTATTACTGAGGCAGATATCCCCTTGTTGAAGTTTTTGGATATACTCAAAGATACTGTAATTGACTTTGTTTGTTTGTCTTCTCGGTACCAACCTTTCATGGTCTGAGAAAATTTAACTTGTTATCGGAATTAAATGTTCACAGTGGCAGCGGGTGCGTGTAAAAAAAAAAGTCAGCTATTTGTTTGTTTTCGGTAATGATGAATTAATGTTACAGTCTTCACCATAAAAACTGTGAACATAAAAGGACGTTGACAAAATCAGGAATTACAGTATGTTGAACAAGTGTGTGAAGGATTCCTGACTGTAGACCTTGTTGTTTTCACAGAATCCTCAGACGAGCAAGACGAGGCGATGGAAGACCTCCTGCACGGACACCCCGACTCTGATGTAAGGAACTGTCTCTCCCTCCTTAACTATCAGACGGAGAAGACTTTTCATGTATAGATGATAATTGTGACCACTTGAAAGGGCTGATATTAGACGAAGCAAAATTCTATCAGAATGTACTGACAAATGTCATGAGATCAAGCCAAAGCCTGAGAAGACTGTTCATGCAGATGACAATTGTGACCACTTGAAATGGCTTATAGGCTGATATGAGATGAAGCAAAATGTTTTAACCTTAGCTACAGTGCTAACTAACCCTGAATCAATAAAAAGCAGAGAGAATTACAAGAATTATGCTTAAAGTATGTGCATAGTTAGCAAATCTTCCTTTGAACCAGCATGTAGTCATGATCAGTCTGGACACCCTGCAACTGCAATCAGTCTTTCTCCACTCTCTCCACTTTGTTCTGTTCATCACCAAGCTTCCTTAATTCCCTTAGTTTTCTTTCTGACCGCAATGGTCCTAGTCCTCTATCCTTGAGGTCTGCCCTATGTAAGACCAGCAGGTTCTTACATTGCCTTCCTCTTTTAGATTTGTATGTACCGGTACCCACCCCAACCAAGACACTTTTCTGTTTCCTTCCGCACAGGAGGACTGGGAGGAGATGTCCGACATGGAGGCTCAGGAGCAGGATGGAGAACAGCCGGAGGAGGAGGAGGAGGAGGGGAGCAGTGAGGAGGAGGGTTCTCCGGAGGAGGATGGGTCCAGTGAAGAAAGTGACGAGGATTGAACTCTCTGCATCCAGGATGGCATAAGTACTCCTGCTGTCATCTCCATCCGTATGAACCCTCATCAGGCAGAACTTAAGGCTTAGCAAAGGATATAGCAATTTTAAACAGCCTTCTGTTGGTGCCTGTTAGATAGGCCTTTTCTATAATTGCAGTTGGTCTGTAATTTGCAGACAGCCAAAGAAGGGAACGCTTCTGTCTGATCCACATTTCTTCTGAATTCAGCTGCTTGTAGCTGGCCCCCGAGTTTTATGTTTTAAAGAAAAATCCAGTGAAGGATTTTGCAAACACCAATGTGTCTTTACTGTCTGCAAGAATTAATTCTTTAAGTATGTCAGCTGTTGTCAGTATAGCTTATTTGTATAGCAAAAGCTTATACAGAATTTCCTTTGCAAAAGTCACAGGCCACTCTGTACAGAGAACAAATTTAGGCAATGTTGTATGAGAAATATTATCAGGTCAGTGTCTTCCTTTGCTTTATACTGTAATATTTCTTTTAGCTTCTCTTTTTTCAATTCTGAACTGTACAACAACGAAGCAACTGCAAATCAAAGATGGGGCAAACCACTAGAAAGCTTCTGTATGCAAAGCAAGATGCCAAACACAGAAAAATGTCTAATTTTCGTATGTTTTCCTGCTCCAAGCCTGAGAACTGCTTCAGTTGGTGTTCAGGTTGACGAACTATCGACTTCATAAGGGGCCAGAGAGAGTGATGATTTCTACTAGCTTTTATAAATATGGAAACAGAGATGTGAAAAGTGAATGACATCTGTCAGTCCAGATTGTACAGTCCTGAACTGGTGGAATAAATCAGTCATGTATGTACCAGACGTCGCCTCCGTCTTGTTTCTTTCTTTGAGCCTCTGTCTATCCATGAGAAACTCAAATCAGTCTGCTAATACCCGTCACATTATCCACGATTTCCGGGCGTATTGATGGAGGGTCAGCGATATTTAAGATCGACAGAGGGTTTTGCTATTTTTCCCTTAAAACCGTCCCAGTCACATATAAGCCATACTTTGTACCTTGTACAATTGTTGTGCAATAAAGTTATCAATATAAGCAAGGCTCGGGGGATTGCCGCAGACTCATCATACGATCGATTTTGCGCAATGTGACGGGTGTTACCACTCTTCATTGAGATGAGGGTAAAGGTTCTTGGTTGTTTGATGATTTTCTATACAAAGTGGAGAAAGCTTAGCGTGAATCTTCCATAAAGATGCATGCAAATTTGTCCTAATGTGATGTCATCTTAAGCACCTTTTGTCTCCACTTTTTGAAACTTTTAGCTAATCTATATTGGGTTCAACAGCAGTACTCAATGATATAAAGAGCACACAGAGCCTTGTGAGTTTGTATTTAATGAAGTTTACTACTTTCTGTACATTTTCCTTTGTATAACACTCGCGACTACAAAATTCAATGCTAAAATACTTCTTGTACCAAATCTTATTTACAAAATACACACTGTAATAACCATGGTAGAACTACAGTAGAAGGCTGTTATGATTTCTGACGACAGGTGGCATCGTAGACAGACTAGAAATATTTGAGCCGTTCGTTTGCTTAGTCATCCCAGCAGTACTTCACTTCCACAGTACAGGACAGAACCTACATACAGGTAGTTAACAAATCAGCATCTGTTTGAAATAACATGTCTTTTCTAAGATTCCAAATGTTTAGTAATTTCTGTCACTTTATACCAGAAAGGACTCTTAGAAATGTTTTCGATGCAATTATCTCAATGCATTACTTGTATGGCAGAGGAACATTGTCATGGCTTAGGAGAAAGTGCGCCTCTAGAAACAAGTTGGAATGTAAATGCTAACGGCAGGGGTAAACAATTAAATTTGACAAAGGACTTCCCAGATCTAAATTGACCAATGTTAGGTGATCTTGGGGTCATGTTAGAATAGTCCAGTCCTGTCTGTTCTGTTCTCTGTGGCTATGACATGACAGCTGTCTCTGGCTATGCTGTTGTGTCCTGGACAGCAGAGGTGAATAGCACACCCCCTTCAGCTGTCATGTCATGGCTTATGTATGATTATGACATTGTGTTGAGATGGTCCGGTCCTGCCTATGCTGTTCCCTCCATGACTATGAGACGACAGCTGCCTCAGGCTGTGCTGCTGTGTCCTGGACAGCAGAAGTGGACAGCGCGGCCCCAGCTGGATCTACGGGCGGCAGGCTGAGCTGTCCGTCCTCGCCGACGCTCGCTGTGGTCAGGAACGTGCTGTCACCAAGGTCGTCCACGGGGGGACCAGGTCTGCAGGAGGGAAGGTAACGAATGATTTAATTCCATTTCGCAAGAAGGTGAACAGGCTAGCAAATACTTGGTACACTAAGCCGACTGGTGGTCTGCTGAAACTAGACCATTCGTGAGATATCTACCATCTTGATGCCCACGGATGGATGACTTACTCCTTTCCTATCAATAGTGACAACATGTATGGATTGTCACCTGGGTCTTATAACGTCAAATATCTCAGTTCATTGCTGTATATCTTAAGATTAGAAAATTTCAAAGTAATTTGCATTCTGCAAACCATGATTTTTGTACATGTAATAACATCCAGTGAGAAGTAGAAAACCAGGGCTTCCAACACGTGGGTGCATCTAAGGCTTTCCAACATTCCTGTTGAGCTAGGCCTTTACCGGTACTTCCACAATTGTAAAGATTGCGAAGCACTTCTAACATGCAAACTACCTTTTGATGTACATGAATGTATCCCAAACCAACCTCTCTCCCTTCTGTGTGATGCTGAGTGTTGGCTGTGTTTTTGTCCGGATGGGCGGGATGGCCGGCGGTCTCCGGTTCGCTTCTCTCGTTCCGTTCATCTTGGCGAACAGCATCCGCAGCACCTTCTCCTTCTGCTCCCAGGTCAGGTCAGCAAGGTCAACCTTCCCGCCGACCCCCGTCCTGTCATAGGTCAACACAAGGACAAAGGTCAACCATCCCTCCAACCCCCATCCTGTCAAAGGCCAACACAATAAGTTAATGTCAAAGGTCATGAGGAGCTCAAATTGAGTATAGAAACCAGACGTTACCATCTCTCCGCCTCTTCCAGATCACTGTAGACAGTGTTGGTGCTCCCGTCCATCTTGTTGAAGGTCCGTACGCGCGGAAAGTCGCCATGGCCGGCATGCGCAGCCATCATCTTCTTCTGGTAAACCATCCGCGCATCCCGGAGGTACTGAGCCCTGAGGAGCGGAAAGGAGACATCTTTTGTGGTCTGGGGAGTTGTGAGCTTAAAGTTGAGGAAAATCTAACAAAACTACATAAAAGGATCCAGTCTGTGCAATAGTCCTGCCTACATCTGTCAAAACTCAGGAATGCATATTAACTAAAACATGCAAAGATTTAACAAACAGGCACTCTTATTGGTTGAACAGCTTTAAAAATTACAAATTAGAAGCTTTAACAGGCACATACAGTCAAACCTGTATTAGGGGCCACCTCTACAGAGGGGCCACCTGTCCATAGTGGCCACTTTTTGTCGGTCCCTTGGGTATTTTATCTACAAGTTGCCACCTCTATACAGAGGCCACCTGTCTATAGTGGCCACATTTGTCCGGTCCCTAGAGTGGCCACTATAGACAGGTTTGACTGTACCTGTTTTTACTTAACTGCTTTCTTTATTGACAGCTCATTTCTAAGCCTTGAAAATTTGTCTTCAAATAACTGAGAAGTAGGCATGCCTGGCCGTGCAGACATTAGCATTTGTAGTGCTCACCTGTTTGCTGCTATCTCCTGTTTGACGTACTCCAGTGAGTCCAGGAAGAACCTCTCCACCTCCGTTCTCTAAGGACAGGAGTGGGAAGAGTTATTTTGTTAGAAACAACTTTGAAAAAGTAGAAACAAATCTAGATGTCTTATCCCTATCATTATTATTATTAGCATGTATCCAAGTCTTACGACACTGGTCAATGTGCTTGTCAAGAAGAAGCTTGTAAAAAAAAACGTACATGGCACCCGTCTTCTCTGTCACGACCAGTGGAAGATTAGCTCTTTAGTGAGCTAAACTGGATCAATGTCACTTTTCACTTTCACCCACCTGGTCGAGGATGTTCCTCGCGAGTCGCTTCACCTTCTTCATCTCCCGATCCTTCATGTCGAGGACGCGCTGCAGCTTGGCGATCTCCACGCGGGAAGACTCCGTCTCCACCATGGTCTGCGTGAAGATGGCGCCGCGCTCCGTCTCGAACTCCTGTACCACGTGACTCAGCGAGCGCTCCAGGCTCTCTACCTTCTGCTGTAGCTGGAGGGGTAAAGGTAAAACAGATTGTCCATTATAGGTTTTTTCTGTATAAAGTTTGATACCATTGAATTGATATTGCTGATACATAGTGCTGAATGACCATGTGGCTCAGCGAGCGCTCCAGGCTCTCAACCTTCTGCTGTAGCTGTGGAGGGGTGGGATCGGGAGAGTTTGTTCAGTATACTTTAGGTTCTTCTGTATGAAGTTTGGTATGATTGTGGTACCATTGATATTGCTGATATATGTAGTGCTGAGTAACTTAGGATCACAGCTTGTCATGCATCTACAGTTAATGCCTGCAGTCTGCAGATGGTTGACTGACTAGTTGATTAATTGATCGATTGATTCATTCATTCATTCATCATTTATTGACAATGTGTATTTCTAGTGATTTATGTTAAGTAAAAAAAGCTACAGTTTCAACAGAAGCTGCTAGGGGTATTGGATCAAAATTGAATCATCCTTGCCACCTCACACATGGCATTTTGCACGGTCCTGTTCACAGACAAACCAAACCCAAACACACAGCCCGGTCTCACCTCTTTGAGCTGCACCTTCTGCTCTCGGTGCTGTACGACCTTCTCGTTGACGACAAGGTCATTAAGTTCCTATAAAAGATAAATGATAAACATTACAGAAAGAACAAAGCAAACAGACAAACAAAAGCTCAGTTTGCGATAAGTTATGTGTTTTAAACAGTACGTTGTAGCCAAAAATAAACACAGAAAAATAAACAAACATCCATTAATAGTTTCATCAGGATGGTAAATCGATGGAGAAAAAATTTGAATAAATTTGTGATCTAGCAATTTGCTAACCTGATAATTCATGGATATATGTTTGTTACCTTTTTTGTCATCCAAACAAACAAACAAACAAACAAACAAACAAACAAACACCAACCTTCTCCCCAGCCAGTGCTTTGTTCTCCTCGAGAAGCCGGTCGCGTTCCTTCCTCAGCTCCGACGCCTCCTTCATGTGATAACTCAGCGCCTCATTCAGCCTCACATTCTCCTTGTACACCGACCGCGTCGTCTCGTCAAGTTTCCTGCCGGGCGTTAGAGACTAAGTTAACGTTCATCATCACCACAGAACAAAGAGGTTATAGGCAGATATGAACTCCTTGCACTTACTAAAACTTTGGGTTTCTACTTAAGGTAAATCAGTCATTCTCTAGGAAAAAAACGTCTTGTCTCTCTATTGTAGTTTTCCTTCTTTTTTTATTTTATTTTGTTACACCCCCATTTTTTTAATTTTGTTACACCCCCATTAAAACTCCACGGGTGTCTGAAGCATTTTCAAGTTGCTAGTGGTAGCGAAATAAAGCTTCGCTAGGGCTCAAGTTGTGGCAAGCATACTTACTCTTCTTGATAAGTGTGTTTGGTCCTTTTACATGCAGAGGTTTGATGCTCGAGGCTAATCCCTGGAGCTACCTCAGACAGATGTTGTAGGTAACTATAAAAGCTACTCAAATTTTTTCTCTGTACTGCTTCAAACAAATGTACACATGAAGACTTACTCGATAGCCTCTGTGTGTGCTCTTTCTGCCAACTCAGCAATCTTCTGACTGGCCTCCTGCTGTAGCTTGATCTGTGAACACAGGACTTTACATCAGTAACATTCACGATGAACCCACGGTCAACATTCAGAACTCCTCAAGCAAACAAATGACATGAAATGAGTTGTTGTTTTTTATTGTTGTTCTCACCTTTTCTTCGAAGAACTTGTGCTCCATCTTGGACAGGTTGTGTTTGTGCTCCTTGTTGGCCATGAAGAGTTGGTCTTTGATCTGAAATGGTGGAAATTCAACATGAAATGTTGAGTTGCATATCAAATTGACACAAAACTGATAGCAGTGACTGGAATCTGTCTTACAAAGCCTTTCATCAATTTATTGATTATGGATTAAGATTTATTGCTTATGATTATTGATGTGCCAATCAATCAATTCACGTACTGACTGGTTGGTTCAAAGATGGATGGATCGATTGATCCATAGGTTGATAAGTCAATCAATAACTGATTTCTCTGTCAGTAAATAAATACTGAATTATCAATCTATTGCTCGACTGATTGATCAGCCAATGGATTGATTACTCGATTGATTGATTGATTACTTCTTCCCGGTGCTTCTGCGTCTGTAACTACCAAACTCAGTTACTTCACCAGAATGTCTTAAGATAGGTTTCAAAAGCATTTATTCATTGACCAATCAACCTGTGGATTGATTGATTAATTGATTGACAGATTAATTCCCACACCTCGTCCAGGTCCTTCTGCATCTGCGCCCGTTTGCGGCGGAACTCCTTGACGAGTTTGAGCTCGCTCTGCATGAGCTTGACCTCGCTGTCCTTCTCGCCGAGCCGCTCCTCCAGACCGTTAATCTGGGCGCTGAACTCCTCGATCTGTTGGGAGCGGAGAAAAACATTTCAGATCTTAATTAACCCTTAAACTGCCAAGTGCAAATATATCAAGCACACATATATATGCCCAGTGTACCGCACCGGAATATATCCGGGATAGCATATTCCCCCGAAGTAGCAGCTTTGCAGGCGTGTAGCGCACGAAGCCTGGCACTTATAGCATTTTATAGGGCTAAAACTCTGGCAGTTTAAGGTTTAAACTATAAGTATTTCAAGTCTGTTCTTTAAAGTTTGCATACGGTAACTACTATTGCATGTTGCTACAGTAACTGTTTACTCGGGCATCATCAGCATCATCATTCACTGTGTTCTACATCTACAGTCTTTGAAAAGTCCTGCAGCTGCATTCAGTCTTTCTTCATCTTTCTCCACTGTGCTCTGCTTCCTGCAAGCTTCCTTGTAGAAGGGCCTCACCCTCTGAGCTTTAGGTCTGCTTTCAGCAAGCAAGGAAAAGCAGTAAAGATCACAACTAAAACTGAACTCCAGTTAGAAGCTCTGAAGAAGGTGTCTGTCTCTCAAAACATAAACTACAATGTACTATTTATGCCAAATAGCAGTTACTCAAACAACTGGATATGAGTTTGGAAACGGTCAGATGCTTCAGACAGCATCCACTGTCAAATCATATCCTGTTGCATGAGTAACTGCTATTTGGTGTATCTTATCACCTGGAAACTTCATCAAAGTAACATCAACTTAGACAGCTATTTCGTCAAGAGATGGTTTCAGTAGATACAGGTGTGATACTGAAGGTGGCCTTACCAGCTTTTCCTTGTCCTTCCTCCCCTCCCTCTTCATCTCTTTCACCTGGTGCTGCAACTTGGTAATCTATGGACAAAAAAAATGATAAGTTACACTTTGATGAAAAACAGTTGGTATAAGTGCTTTAAGCATTGTAACTTTTTTTAACAATCTTTGGTGCACAAACTTAAATGTTAAGAGGGTCAAAAACTGATGGGTGAAGAAGTGGGTGAGTGTAACACGTGGTGCTAATCCACATAGACTAACATGTGAACAGTAACACGTATGCATAAGGAGAACAAAAAGGAGATCTAATGACCCTGACAGGCACAGGGATCTCTGGTAAGAGAATAATCCATTAATTGGAACCTTGCGAAGAGGTAGAAGAACGGTCAAAGACAAGACAGGATGCGTTGCTATGAGTGGTTAAAGAGAAAATGCAAGACAGCTGACCTGCTCGTCCTTTGTCTGGTCCTCCTTCCTTAAGAAGGAGATGACATCGATGGTGTCCTTCTCCGTTTGCTCCATGCTCGTCTGGAGTTTGTCATTCTCCAGCAGAAGAAATTTAGCGTTCTCCCTACAAAAGCAAAGTTTTACACGATAGTATTTTAACTTTGCCTTAGATGTACAATAATCAAGTCTATTGTTTTCCTTCACACTTCAGTTACAAAGTTTTTACATGTTTTTACAACTTTATCTTCATCCACACACAAATACATTTAAATATGCAGATATGTCTTCAATATGCTTTAGCTATGCAGTTGTGTCTTAAGTATTACTTAGCCTAAGTTAGATATGCAAATAACATATCACTCCTCTTCATTGGGATATATAGAGTCCACAATAGGTCTGTGGATGTCATTTCGATGTTGCAGTTTTCCAGATTATGCACTTTTTCTTAACTGTTGCCATGTTTTAATAGCTCTGGCTATGACCAATGACATAGAATTTAAAAAAATCTTTACTGTGTTTTCATTTCTTCCACATAACACACAAACTTGACAGCCAAGTGACAGCAGCTGGTTATATTACGCTGAAAGACCAGCCACACCTACCTTTGCGACCATTAAATGCTTAGCACTCAAAAACTAGAATCTAGTTCTGAATTCAAGCCTGAATGTAACCGTCTGCCTGCTGCCCATCCCCATAGCCAATAGAGAACTAGTGCCCAAATGGCTACCTTTGCAAGCTGAAGGTTAACACCCACCTGAACTCCATCCGTGACTTCTCCGTCGCCTCCAGTCTCATCTCCCAGATCTTGGCGCTGGCCATCGCCTGGGCAACCACATCCTCCTTCTTCTCCTTGGAGACCTTCTCTCCCTTCTTCCCCTTCTTTCCCTTTCCCTTCCTGAAAGTGAAAGTGGAGGTCAAGTCATCTTCACTCCAAGTTGTAAAAAGAGAAAGTGACCTTGCACCACTTTAACTAATTCTGAAGAGATTCACTCCAACTAGTCGTGACGGAGAAGACAGATGCACTGTACCGAGCATTTACAGTTGTGATGTCTGTCTTGGGTCACACCAATGTCTTAGTATTTCCTTGGTACTCAAAAGTAATAATTGGCAAATTCCAAGCAGATATTCAAATCTGACTTATTTTTGGTGTATTATGCCTGTTTTACAGGATTGTAATGAAGCACCAAAAATGAGATGAATCCTCAACATTACATCGGCTTGGAGATTAGACCATCATAGTAACATGACCGTACACCAGCGCATATCACCATGCTTATTGATGGGCGTGGTGGGTTCTTTAACATATGTGAAAGGAAGGGTGTTTGAAGATTTTTTTTCTTGGAAACGCTACATTTTGAAACTTTTTGCATCTACACTTGAGTATCGAAAAATCTTAATCCATTGAATTGAGTTTATAAGAAAGTGCAACCAAGAAGGTGCAATTGAATTTCCTTGTTCTACCCATAAATGCAAAGTGGATTTGATTTGCATTACAGTATTAAACTGTTTCATAGTATGCAATAAAATGGCCCATGTTTGTTGATAAGAACTTATATAAGAAGTTGTGAACTAAAGTGCATGAGGGAGGCTTTAAAAGACTCCACCCGATGCTGCACTACTCTATTGCTGTGGAAGTAGTAGAAATATCCTACAACCTATAGCATTGTGAGTAAGGACCTAAAGCAACTTGTCCTTCTGGAAGCATTTAAATGGCATCAAACAAAAGGTGGTGCCACCGTCCTAGACTGAACCCCAAATCTTTCCTGGTTGAAATGTTTTACCATTGTACGAAGGTTGCTCCGTGAGATCTAAACCTCTGGCAAACCCCCGGGTAGCTGTCTACTAGTCTAAAAAGAACGGCAAAATCGGTTACGGCGTCCCACCACCACAGCTTGTGGCAAAATCGATACCTGGATTCAATAATAATATCGTCAAGTACGAATGAAGTCCATCGGGACCGGGAATTATGCCTTTGATTTATCAAAGATTTCAGACATTGAAAGCTTACTTTCTTTGATAGCATTGATCCACACAACTTACCCCTTCTTTCCCTTCTTCCCCTTCCCTCCCTTCTTGCCTTTCTTCGGCATTTTGGTCTTTTTTTCGGCGACCAACTCCCGTCTGAAAAGATTGATCAGCCGATCGGCTCCATTGTCCAACAAACTAACTTTTCTAAACACAAGATGGCGCCGTTGCCAGGCAACTGTGTCAACACTCGGGAAGTCTCGCGAGACTTGCCATATCCGGGATCGATGAGGATGAGGAGATACTTCCGGGTTATTGATCGACTGAAAGCATACACGCAGACTACATGAAGTTACCGGTATTTCCAGGTTTGCCGCTTCCCACTTGTCTTCAATAGCCCTCCGATTATCTCAAGATGTTCAAGACTTAGTTGGTAACGGAAGGAAGCCAAGACATCCACGGTAAGACAGGCGATCACTCTCATTTTTGCAAGTCTTATAAACTAGGTCATACTAAGTCTTGTACTCTCCAAGTCAAAGCAGAGGAGAGGCTCCGGCTGGTTTTTGACGTTTTTGACGCCTTTTTATGCGCCTTTGTCAGGCTGTCTTGTTATGTTTTCTTTTCTTCATCTGCCAATAAAAGACGTAAAAAAATCCGGATCGTAAATTCTGCTTACATGATCATGACAACGTAAACAAGATTCTCTCAGTGTCTTTTATGCTGTGTTTGGGTTTTGATTCTTTTTAAAAACATGAGAATGATTTTCTACAACATTTCAGGTGTTTCCCCAGGCTAGATATAATTTTGTATTGTATACCCTTTGATATATTGTGAATTAGAGTCTTTAGGCCAGAAACATAACCTAATGTCTAAAAATATGATGTGCTGCCCTGAGGTGTAGATGGAATGATACTCGTATCAATGGGTTTTACCAAGGAGGTTGGTTTTACAAACTTTTTAAGGTGTCACGAAACTGTGTCAATCCCTATTAATTATTAAATCCCTTGTGTTGTCATGCTCCAAACATTCCCCAGCCACGTGTTCTACCATCCCAGGTCCACTGTGATTATAGGCCATACGAGCGATTGCGATTATGTCGCCATGTTACACAGTGGTAGGCAAAAAGCAGGTCTTTGGCAAAAGATTGATTTACGTATTATGATTTACATATGATGTAAGATGCTAATTTGGATATCAAGTTTTAATTCAATCTACTGACGCGTCCTGGTAGGCAGCAGCCGTCGAATACCCCTTATATGAACAAACAACAGCGTTTGCTCTATGAATAAAACTACTAGAAAGTCCTATCCAAACTACCACGGACCATCATCTGGAGGTTTGCTTGTTTGCTGCCTTACATGTAAATGCTTGGATGCATAATAAGGAAGTTGTTTCACATGACTGATAAACTGCCTTGAGGCATAACACACCAGTTTCTAGCCTGTGTTTACACAATCTCTCAAATGCTGGGGTTAAGGACCCCCTCCCCGAGGTGGTGGCAACTGTGGCTGCTAGGAGCGTGATTTTAGTCAGGCTAACCAGTTTTGTACAGTAGGTACAAGATGTGTAAGACTAATATCCAAGCAGATCTTGCGGTGGATTAAGACAGTAACATAAGCTGGGGAAGGAGTTTATAGCCGGCAGAGGAGTTTTATTCCACCGCTTATGATGTTACTGTCTTAAACCACCGCAAGATCTGCTTGGAGATTAGTGTAAGACCACTGCCACCAGACTGTAAGGTTTCATCCACTCACACTGATATGAACCAAGAGTACTCTTTTTGATTTGTGTGGTGGACACTTAAACTTAAAGATAAAGGTGGACATTTTAATGCGGCCCATTATATAACTTATACTAATTGAAGTTATGAGTTGATAACAATTCCGTTTAAATCCTCCTTTTGTTACCCGGCATCTGTGTCAGTGGGCTGGTTGGGTCATCCTCTGATGGGTCTGAACAGGCCTTAGCCACGTGTTATATCAGCTCTAATATATTATCAGTGAACAGTTCCCAGAGCTGAACTACATGTTACATGTGTTATGTAAATAAGTAAGTACCAGACATCATGTGCAGAACACTCCCTGTACATGTAGTTTACACTACAGTTCAATCACTATCCGGTTTATCATCAGTTGTTTCCCGCACGCTTGTTTTGGGTGGTAGACTGGCAGCCTGACATGTCACCCAGATATAGCAGAAACTGGGGACTAGTTTAAAAGTCTTGTTATTGTTCACCAGTACCTGAAATCATGCGCTGAACATTCCCCATGCATGCTGCGAGTAATCTCCAAGCAGATCCTACGGTGCCATAAGATAGTATCAAAGCTGGCCAAGGAATGTAGCACAGCTAATGATTTTACGAGCAATTTATATCTTTATTGGGACAAGTTCATTGACCCGCGCACATCCCTGTAGGAGTTCCGTGCCAAACAGGAAGGAGGGCAATTAACACCTACACAGTAAGCACAGTTTGATTAGGCAACAATTGGATGTTAATAGCCTTTGTTGAAACCGAGTGAAGCCAGATCCTACGGGAAGTTTGATACTATACATTACGCACCGTGGATCTGGTTGGAGATTAATATGCTGCGAGCACAGTAGCCATCTTATGGTAACAGCTGACAGTTCTGTGATTCATTATTAGGCAAAGATCACGAGAAGCACTATAAAGATCAATTATTGTTTTCTTAAGCAAACAATAACACTTTATGAGGAGAAATGCTTGTAAAAACAAATGAATTCACTAAAAAAACTCAGACAGTTGGAGGTCTCAGGTGTGTTTATATTATAAATGCCTGAAGTGTTTGTAGATGCGAAGGTGTAGAAGGATGTGCACAGATCCTTCACCTTAAAAAGCCACGTGTAGGCCTGCAAACAGTAGACCTGTTTGCAGGCATGCA